>NC_133769.1:98909205-98964305 GCF_003597395.2 Chelonoidis abingdonii
CCAGAAGCCTGGCACCTCCCTTTCATACGCGTTATAACCTCTTTCTGCACAATGCTCGCCGCGGTCCAACGGAAAGGGTTAGAGTCGGTAGAAGTCATTTACCATGAATTATACACTGGTAACACCAAAACATACAGAGTAAAAAACCACCCATGCGACGCGCTCTACGTATCAAAATTAAAATAACGAGTCATACAGTACCCCGTAATGGAGAAAGATGAGCAGGAAAATACAAACCAAACATGGAACCCCCCATCTAATACACTGGCCATCGCTCGTCACCCCAACCGCCCCTCCCCGTCATATATATATCGCTATACAGTCCCAGCTTCAGCCCCTAAAACTAACCCCTGGTCCGAGCGGCTCATCATCATGTAGGGAAAGACGAACTAATCTTACAACCCGACATTGATTCCACACTGTCTACAGGCCTGGGTGGCAGCGGCCAGTCCTCACCACCAGAACAAACCGTGAACATATTCTTCACCAATAACTGCACACCGCACAGATATAAACTTTTAGCTCAGGAAACCAATCCATGCAACAACTCCAATTGCCAACTCTGCCACATATCTTACACCAGGCACCATCACAGGACCTAACCAGATCAGCCACCATCAACCGGTTCATTCACCTGCAACGTCCACCCATGTAATATATGCCAGCAATGCCCTCTCTATGTACATCGCCAACTGACAGTCTCTATGGAATAAGGATAAATGGACACAATCAGATATTAGGATGCAATAGTACAAAAACCTGTAGCGAGACACTTCAATCTCCCTGGCCACACTATAGCAGCTATAAGTGTGGCCAATCCTGCAGCAAAAAAACTTTAGACAGACTTCCAAAGAGAAACTGCTGAGTTTCAGTTCATCTGCAAATTTGACACCATCAGTTCAGAATTAAACAAAGACTGTGAATGGCTTACCAACTACAAAACCAGTTTTTCCTCCTGGTTTTCACACCTCAACTGCTAGAACAGGCCTCATCCTCTGACTGAACTAACCTCGTTATCTCGGTTGCTAATATATATACCCTGCACCCTGAAAATTCCACTTACATGCATCTGACGAACAGAGGTATTCACCACGAAAGCTGATGCTCCAAAACGACGTCTGTTAGTCTGTAAGGTGCCACAGGATTCTTTGCTGCTTTTACAGATCCAGACTAACACAGCTACCCCTCTGATACTTGACAGTCTCTAAGGTGCCACAAGTACTCCTCGTTCTTTTTGCTGATACAGACTAACACAGCTACCACTCTGAAACCTGTTCTGAGGTGTTAATTATGGCACTGGCTTTTACCAAAGGAGCAGTAGGGAGGTTGGCATGACACATTCATATGTATGACAGTTTAATTTTCCTGAATCCTCTGACCCATCCTTGCTTAAAGACTTTTCCTCCAGACAGCCTGATGTCACAGAAATAGCTTGAGAGAGAGATGTCACTTCCATGTTAGTTTGACTTCCTGGTAAAGGGGTGTGGGGGGAGAAGAGAGAGATACTGAGCTTTGGATCATTATTCTGACCTTCTGCTATGTAAGAACCAAGTGGTATTACTGTGCCACTGAAAATAACTCTTCTGCTCTTGAATAGGCAGACTGTTCTCTTGAGTTCCAGTCTGAACATCCCACACCTTGCTTTTTTTTTTTTTAAAGTCAGGTAAAAGTGCCATGACTGAGGGCACTTGAAACAAATCCAGATTTGTCATCTGCTGATGGCATAAGTACGTGTATTGCACCTAAAAGAAGTACTGTGTTTATGGGCACTCTAGTGACACTGACTAGGAAAGCACTGGAGCTTGCAGTGATGGGGGCCATACACGTGCTGAGATTATCTATTCTCATGCTTCAGAGCATAAACTGATCACTGTCAAAGGTGAGGAAGAAATTTTCCTTCCTGCCTGTAGCCCATATAGAGGAAATAATAGGTTACTACTTCCTCTGAAGCATCCAGCAGTGGCCACAACTGAAGGTACTGCATTAGATGGAACCACTGGCTTAATCCTATATTCAGTGAGACTAATAACTGCTATTGGTAGCCTTGATGTAGCAACTGTTCCTATTAAAATGAAAAGAGCATGAAAGGGAGAGATTTGGGACCCTGTTTGGCTAAAAACTTGCCATGGCTCAGGTAAGATGACCAGCAAAGGCAGAATCAAATGGGTTTTTCCTTCTTTAAAAGAAGGACCTGCAAGGGTGTTTCAAAATTCTGTTTCGGGCCTTGGTGACTGGAGATTAGATTAAATTGATGTCACCAGGGGTCAAGTGAAAGCTGAGCAATTGAGGGAGAAGGGCTTTTCTGTCCAAATTCTTAATTTCATTGACTAAAACAGTTTCTAGAGAATGTCTGTTAAAGATTCAGCACCCACATTGGTGTATATGGGGTCAGAGGCCATTATATACACTGCTACCTTGATATAATGCCACTCGATATAACAGGAATTTGGATATAACGTGGTAAAGCAGTGCTCGGGGGGTGGGTATGGCTGCGCACTCTGGTGGATCAAAGCAAGTTCAATATAACATGATTTCACCTATAATGTGGTAAGATTTTTTGGCTCCCAAGGACAGCGTTATATCAAGGTAGAGGTGTATTTGTGAGACCTCAGTTCTAGCAAAATCAGGGAAGACCAGAGTTGACATCAAATTCCTGATATTTTTTCTCCTATGGGGGTTTTAAATAAATATATTCAGGCTTTCCTCAAAAAGCCCAAGCGCAATTTTTAAGCATATTCCTCAAACTGCACTGTAAGGACAAAAGTGTAATGGACAGATGTGCCACAAGATGGTGCTCTTCCCTCTGGAGCCGAATACGGTAATTATGCCCGTCATGATGGCACTTGTTAGAGGAATTTGACAGTAGGAGAGGCTGTGATGTGTTGAATGCTCAGTTTGGGTGTATGGGTTCCTTACTATAGCCTGGGGCAATGGGGAATTACGGCTGAGAGAAAGCAGGCTGAGGGTTCACTTCACCTCTGTGGCTATTTCTCCGCCTGTAAAATGGAGAGAAGATATTTCCCGGCCTGTCATGCTTTAAAGCTGTCTGGGATGCTCACATGGAAGGCGCTTTGGAAGTGCAGGGTAAGCTATACAGTGAGAAGTTTGCTGAGGCAAACTAGAATGTGCTACTTGAGAGTTAAGTGGGCCAGCAGGCAGTCTGCACTCTCAGTGCTCGGGCTTGTCTAGCAGAGCACGCTCCCCAAGCTCTTCCTTGTCCTACAGTAAAGTCTGCATCCTGTGTTTAGAACACAGTCTCCATAGCAACAGGCCACAATCAATTGAGGTCACAGATCAGGGTTTCTCTGGGATCAGCCTGGAGGAGACTTGGCTGTGAAGACAATACATGGTTTCTAAAACCTAAAGCTTGGAGAACTGGCAAGCAGGGCAGAAACCAGAATATTTGTTTGTTTGTGTGTGTTGCAATGTGCTGTTCTCATGTTAAATGTTCTGTTATGCAAGTCCCTCTTAAAAGAAATGAACACTTGGCCCTTCTGAGGCTCTCCAAGTACCTTACCCACATTGATTAAACCTCTGTCCCCTGTGAAACAGGCAGAGGTTATCTACATTTAATATAGAGGGCAGCTGAGGCAGAGTTTCCCTCTACATAAATGACTTGCAAAGGACCTGACAATCTAGTAACACTAGGAATACAGCCTGCTCTCCTAACTGCCAGCCCTTTCCGTAAGTCACTGGATGGTGCTGCCATCTGGTCTGAGGGCTGTGGGAATCCAGACCCTGGGGAGCAAGGCCTGGAATTCACGCTTCCGCTCTGAGGCCGGTGGAGCCCACAGTCCCAGGACACAAGTATTGGAATCCATGCTGCCCACCTGCAAGCAGAGCAGGAATCGCAGTGCAGAGCATTTCAGCCTGCTCCAGGAAGGGGCTACGAGTGCATTTTTATCGTCTTGCTGAGGCACATCTGGGCAGAAGTTCCCTGTTTCCAAGATCTTCCCCTTCTTAGAGATGAATCAAAAAGCAGCTGCAAATCTCTAATGAAGACATTAAAAACATCTGAGGATGCCTCAGGGGCAAGAAGGGGTTCAGGTTTGAGGTCTTGGCTCCCACAATTAGCTTCACAAGTGGCATAGCTGATGTTCTTGCATTTCACCCAGGTCTCTGCCTTTGATCACAGCGACAGGTGGAGAGCTTCAAATATGCTTAATGTGGAAGAGGAGCTTATTAATATGCCCAAGGGGGATGGAGCTGGGTTCACGCAGCATGTGCCTGTTTTCTAGCACAAGTTTAACCCAAAATGAATATTTAACACACTACTTTTTGTAGTTTGGTTTGAAAGTGCTGCTCCTCAGTCCCCTTCACTGTTATGTATATGATGGTAGCTCCTACTGAGCTTGGCCCCCATTTTGTTAGGCACTGTACAAGCTGAAATAGATGGTCTCTGTTTCTGAACCCAGATTTTTGAAGTCTCAGGCCAGTGTCTTAACCACATTATCATTGTCTGCTGTTCTCCTGCTCCCTTTGTGTACCTCCAGTTCTCCATCATCACATTCATAGGCTTCCCATCATCCCCCGCCCCACTTGCTTTTCAGAACTGTCTGCAGACTGGATCCAGCCAGCCCTTTCTGAGTTGGTCTCCATCTGCTGTCCTCCTTCCTATTTGGATGGCATTTTTAGTTGTGCTGTCACTGTCTGGAAACTCCCTCCTGCAAAGTCATTGCTTGGTTTCTAAATCTCTCCTAAATTTCTCTTAATTCATTATCATGATTTCTTTTTTTAAATAGAAGCAAATTACTCAGTAGGGTACAAAAATAGGACTATACATGACCATCTGCAATTGTGCTAGGATAGAAGTGTCTAAGGGACATCAACCCACATGCTTGGCAATCTACTAAGTACTGTCCCTGGCATGAGGAAGCAGCTTCGGGTGACCAGATGTCCCGATTTTATAGGGACAGTCCCAATATTCAGGGTTTTTTCTTATATAGGGACCTATTACTTCCCACTCCGGTCCCAATTTTTCATACTTGCTATCTGGTCACCCTAAAGCAGCTCCCACAATGAGCATAATTTAAGTGTCCTTTGTGGCAGTTTTATACTTTGCCTCTGGAATGGCAACTGCTACTGGCCATTACTGGAGATGGGATACCGCTGATTTGATCCTATATAGCAGCTATTATCAATTCTGTGACATGTTCTGGGGCTACTGTGTGCATGTGAAAACTATATACAAAGGACTGTGTGGCAAGCTCGGCTTGTTCCAGTCCTGTTCTTGTGGAAGCCTCCATCCAGCTGCGCTAATAGCTCTGTGGGATGCGGACCCTGGCACATGGTATCAATCATTCTGACAATCCCTGGGAGAGTGTTGGCACATGGACATTCTCTGGTAAGGTACGGTCACTGGGCAGGTCTTAGAGTGGAATTGAGGCACCCTCCCGCCCCCAAGGAAGGCACACAGGGTGAAGACTATCTGTGCTGGCCCTTGCGTTTGCTCAGGTGGAGCATGGAAAATTAAAGGGGCTTTTTCCCCTGCAAGGGTATTTTCCTCAGGTATTGGTGTTTCCCACGATCTAACACTACCTGTTCCATGTTAGACCTGGGAAAGGGCCCTGAACATTTGACATTATGGTCTGACAGAAATTGTGACCTTCAGGTAGATAGGAGAAGCTGAAGGATATTCCCTGGGTTCCCAAGTCCATCTTGACCACAGGGTACGTTGCACATGTGAGTAGCTGAAACACCATCCCTGGGAGGAACTGCCACAAAGCTTCACTGACTCAGCAACATTGGCTCCAACTTGGGCAAGAATTACCAGGAAGAAGGAAGATGCAGTTCCACTGCCTTCAGCTGGCTTGTTCTGATGCAGCAGTTGGTTGGCTTAGAGGGCAGCCTTTTCACTGGCTTAGAAGAGTTCCATTCTGTTCTGATAAGGGACTATGGAGTCAAATCCACGTGAGGTGGGTGGAGGGATGTGAGATAGTAGTTTGCTAGAGCAAAATATAGGGATGGACATTGGAAATTACACATGGTGCTTTGCTAAACACACTGCTATCCTGCCCTGCTAGTCCACTCCTACACGCACTTTCTATAGCTATGCCAATGCATCTCACTTCAGAGCTTCAGTGTCTTGTTCTGATCTTCTCTTGGGGCCCCTACATGCGACTCTGTTTCATAGAATCATAGAAGATTAGGGTTGGAATAGACTTCAGGAGGTCATTAACCCCAACTAAATCATCCCAGGTAGGGCTTTTGTCAAGCTGGGCCTTAAATACCGTTAAGGATGGAGATTCCACCATCTCCCTAGGTACCCTATTCCAGTACTTCACCACCCTCCTAGTGAAACAGTGTTTCCTAATATCCAACCTAGACACCTCCCACTGCAACTTGAGACCATTGCTCCTTGTTCTGTCATCTGCCACCACTGAGAATAGCCGAGCTCCATCCTCTTTGGAATCCCCGTTCAGGCAGTTGAAGGCTGCTATCAAATCCCCAGTCACTCTTCTCTTCTGCAGACTAAATAAGCCCAGTTCCCTCAGCCTCTCCTCATAAGTCATGTGTCCCAGCCTCCTAACCATTTTCATTGCCCTCTGGTAGACTCTCTTCAATTTGTCCACATCCCTTCTGTAGTGGGGGGACCAAAACTGGACACAATACTCCAGGTGTGGCCTCATCAGTGCCGAATAGAGCGGGGTTTCAGCTTGTGGAGGTGACCTGCACTCACCTGCTATAAGCCACAATGGTTTGAGGGAGTATCTCCCTCTCCTAGGCGAAGCTCTGTCATTTGTGATGAAGGTCTATCTACCTACCTAAAAGGAGGTGACGTGTGTGTGCTTGTGTTTGACGCCCACTGGCATTCCATTTCCCACTATGGACCTTGGCTTGGTTTGGGAACCGTGTAGGATACGGTAGTTCCCGTGACTTTGGGGAAGTCTTTCCCCTTCCCCCACTGCACTGTTGAATCATGTGCTTTTTCAGCAGTCATCAGCAAACTGCGGTGAGTGTTAAATTTAACTTGTGCTGTACTTGTAACTTCGTCGAAATGCCACAATGAGGTTGCCTGCCTGAGCTGAGCTTTCAGGGCAAGCAGGGGTTTCCGCTGGCTTTGACTTGGGAGGAGAGGACATTCTAGAGATGGAAACCCCACATGTTTTCTTCCTTCTTGCCCATACTAAAGGCAGCTACAGGGCAGGACTCTAGGTGCTCTGTGGCAAGCTGGATCTCTGCTCTGTGCCAAGCCCCTGGGTTTCTGTGGTGCTGCCACCCAGTGTATCACATGTTCTGTGGCAGATTCAGCTGCGTTCTAAACCAGAGGATTTTACTCAAGTCGGTTTCGAAATGAGTAGCAGGCTCAGTGCAGCAGCCCCATGTTCTTTGCAGTGTGCTGCAATATCTTGCACCAACCTGAAACTGCACTGTGCAAGCTGTTCTAAGGGGGGCAGAAGTTGGAGGTTTTGACACCGACCTAGAAAGGTGCTGACGGTGGTATAGGTGTTTGGCGCCTGAGGGGAAGTTGAAGCTTTTTTTGCACTAGGGCGAGTATGTATCTCCTCATTTCTTATCATGTACAGGCAGCTTCAGAAGTGAGTGTACATTTTGAGGAGAGGGTTTGAACTCTTTGTTCCCCAGAAAACCCTAACAGCCATCAGCTGTCCTAATAGCAACTGCATCCAGTATGATAAGAAAATTAATTGGACGTTTATGCTTATATACCTGTTGTGAAGAATTAAAATATTTATATTTAAATTACAACATTCAGCTCCAAAGAAAATGCTCTATAGAGAGAACTACTTCTCAAAGCTATTGTTTCAGCCGGTCTGCAGATTCAGGCAGCCAATACTGCATCAATTTATAGCTCGTTCTCCTTTTGAAGGATTTCTCTACAACCATAAGTGATAGAGCCTAAATTAAGAAAGAAAGAAAGAAAGAAAGAAAGAAAGAAAGAAGCTGAGATTCTGTGGCACAAGTCTGCAGCTGTGGAATTGCTTAAACTGCTTAACAGAAGAGTCGCTCGCTACCAAATACTGAAGAGGTAATTTTCCAAACTGTGGTTATCACAATCTCTGTGTTATTCAGCATTCTTATCTGCTCCCTTATCTGAAATCTGGACCAAAACCAATGTTCTATTTTGTCTCTGTGGCCCAAGCAGTTAGCCAGTATTCGGGGCCATGCCTGTTGCTTCCATTAAGAGGAGAAATCAGTCATATGAGTCAGATATAATCTTTGTGGTTAAGCCTGGTTATCTGCAAAGAACACAAAGTCCTGTTTCCCTGAACACAGGAGAATCACACAACAGCAGGCAGTTTCCTTGCTCCAAAATCCCCAAACCTGCTCTGTGCCTAAGAAGCTCTGTCCCTTTGCTTCCTCTCAGTGTCACAATCTCACCTGCTTCTCTGGCTTTCTACCTCCAACACACACAGACAAACAAACCTAATCTCTAAGCCCCTATCTTTGCAAACAGGGAAACAACCCTCTCTTAATCTGTTGCACAGGCCTTGCCATGTGACTCATAGCCTTGGGCAGTAGCTTCTACTGTTTCTGGCTATCCCACTACAAAAAGGTGCTTAACTGTGCTCTCCATATACCCTGAAAAAAGGAATGCTTAGCACATCTATTGATTTTAACCAGGTCTTGTGATCATCGCTGATGGCAGCCCTTAACAACATGCAGCACAACAGTCGGCTTTTATGAAACTCCAGTTTGGCAATGTTTTCAGCTATGCTCCATGCCCTTCATAAAACTCGGGTCTTCCTGGGCAGCCATGTGGAGCTTCAAGAGCTCTCTTTGAGTCCTGATGTCTCAACAAAACTCCTTCTATTCAGTGCTTCTGCCCCCAGCTGTTTCTCCCAGTAAGTGATTGTGAATAGTCTCCTCCTAAAGGAGAGGTTGCTGAGCATGCTGCTTCCATAGCACTCTCAGCCCTCCCCGGGCTTCTTGGCATGAAGGGCAGTTAAGTGGAACTGCTCTCTGATACAGTAGTTTAATGTAGCTTACCAGGTGTCTCCTGCCTGTACGTGCAGCTGTAAACAGCTTAGCACCCTGACATCTATGATGAGGCCCAGAGCATCAATATGACTTTCTAAGGTTTTTGGGGGGAGGGAGGTTGCCTCTGTCCAAGAAGGGAATTTCCCAACCTCATTCTCTACCTCTTCTAAGTTTCATTTTATAACACCAGTGGGTGAGTGGAAACACGAGGCTGATGGGAGGTGACAGAAGGAGAACACAAGAAGTCAAAAGTTATGTCCAACTTCCTCAGAGGGACTTAAATATTAAAAGTGAAGCAAAAACTCAACAGCCACCAAAACTGCCTTTCATGCTAAAACAGCCACAAAACAATTCTTTGCTTTCTTTTTAAAGGAGAGAGAGTAACCCAGTTTGGGTAGCAGGGCTGTCGTTCTTTAAGCTGTCTGTCTTGGCCCCTTGTCAAAATTATAACACTTTGCATGGCCACCTGGGGTCTTCAAAGCCCTTAATACAAGTCCCAACAGCCCTGTGAGCATCATTTCACAGATGAGTAAACTGAGGCACTGAGCAGTGAAGTTTCCACTGATTTTGGGGTGCTTCAATATTTGGGAGTCTGACTTGACACTCGGAGCGTGCTATTTCCGGGGTGCTAAGGACTCTGAGCTGGAGAGGTAGCTGCTCGGCAACTCTGAAATATCAGGCCTTATGTGTCTCTTATCATGCCACTTAGTCTGAGCAATGTGGTAGGTAGGCTCAGACTAAGCCACTACCTGGATGGGAGAACATCAAGAAAAACCCAGGGCTGACTCCAAACAGAGGCTGCTGTTGCTTCTGAACCAATGCCCCAGTCTGGTGGGAGGAGGTGCTGGGCTGCTGGAATGCCATAAAACTCTGAGCGCTTGGCTACTTATGATGAAATCTCCCATGGCAAGATGTGGGGTTAGCCCTGGCCAAATTCTGGTGTGGGGATTTTCATGTTGCCAACCTAAAATTCCCCCTGCAGTGTCAGCTGGATACAATACTTCAAAGCTATGCAGCATTATGGACTTGATGGATTCGTTTCAGTGGTGGGTTAGTGATCCTTGTGTTTGGCAAAGCGCTTGGAGAATCCACTGGGACGAAAAGTTTAGAAAGAACTGCTCTGGTCCTCTCCCGGGTGCGCTGGTGAACTGGTTTCTGAATCGGTTAGTCTCTTGCTTTACCTCCGCTGTGTCCCTCCCTCCCAGCCCCGCACTTTGTGAAAAGAAGGCATTGTCTCCTCACTGTTATTGTTGGCACTGCTGGGATGATGAAAAGTGATCAAGAAGGGGGAACAAGAGGCCCCGGTCCCCTCTGCTGGTCCCCTGGGAATGTGGCGTAGCTAAGCCAGGTGCTGAGTGGGTGTTGAAACTTTTCTCCCATGTTGACAGTGATTCTAGGGGGGTACCTGTCTGAACCCATCACACATGTCTGTGCAGTGGGGGAAGAGGTGGGAGAACTGATGGGGAGTGAGACCCTGTTGGTGGATGTGAAACAATCTTTTGGGGTTTTTTGGGCCTGTTTAAAAATGTTGTCTTTGTTGTTTTCAACAATCTATAATAGGTGGGCACCTACAGTAATATCACTCCTAATACCAACCATGCTCAAACAACTCCTAGCCAACTTAAACCAGTGACTTGTGGCCACTGGCATCCAGATGTTCACAGTGCATTTAAGAACTGAAATGTAATGTTTCCTATTTTATTTATATTTAATTGGAGATATACCAATCTCCTAGAACTGGAAGGGACCTTGAAAGGTCATTGAGTCCACCCTCCTGCCTTCACTAGCAGGACCAAATACTGATTTTTGCCCCAGATCCCTAACTGGCACCCTCAAAGATTGAGCTCACAACCCTGGATTGAGCAGGCTGATGCTCAAACCACTGAGCTATCCCTCCCTCCCATTCCAGATGTGCACAGAACATTCAGAAACTGCTTTTTAGGTCCTCCTATTCTAGATGTGCAGACAGCATTTGAGAACTGACCTTTAGTGATGTCCAGTCCAGTTGCACACACAGCACTCAAGAACTGCCCTATAGTATCTCACGCTCCAGATGTGAATACAGCGTTCAAGGACTGTCCTGTGGTAACTCCCATTCCAGATGTGTCCAGTGCAGGTGAGCAATGCTCATTTAAGCACTCCCTGTCTGAGAAGTGAAGAGAACATCCAAGAACTGCCTGTTGAGATTTCACCATCTGAGAACAGCCCATTCCAGATGTGCATGGACCATGCGAGAACTGCTCTTCTGACACCTGAATTTCAGATACCATCAGTGTCTTGTTGGACTCATGCGTCTTATGTGGTTCAAGGTCCACATGACCACAGAATATCCCTGACCTGCTCATTTAGCATGCAGACAGCAACCTCGTCAGATCCAATACCTCCCTCCCCTGATCCTGCTGATCATGATGTGCCACTTGTAATGTGCTCTTTTTGGTCCTCCTCAACCAAAAAGAACCTTCTGTCCCTATTTAGCATGGTCCATTCTTTGATCTTTCCCCAGTCCTCTTCAGCACGGTTCACTCTTTAACCCCCATCACTAGCAGGAGAGGGATGTACATATCATGCTGAGGTAGCAGGTGGCTAGGAGTCCCTCCCTCTCCTCCTTCAGTCATTCCCACTCCAGCCCCATTTGGCCATTGTTCTGTTTCTGCCTTTGGGAGCTGGAATTCGGAGCAGCCCTGACATGCATGCACTGCTGCCTGTACAGGCTTCTCCTCTGAAGCTGGGCCAGGAATTCCTCACGCCTGTTCCCACCAGGCCCTGAAGGAGGGGAGGAAAGAAGGCGGGAAACAGCAGCCTTGACCTGGGACATGGAAATAGGAACTTGCAGGAATGTGGAGAAGACAGCACCAAACATCCAACCCCTAAGTAAAACCCTGCTGTCCCCTGTCCCGTCCCAGAAGTGGGAATTTTTAGGAAAAAGGGCCAAAACTGGCTGGAAATCCACAGTGGCACTGGGCCACAATGGTACCCTTTGGGGTGCCCACAGAGGAAGGTAGGGTACCTCCCCCTCCTGAATCCCAGATCTCAGCTTCCATTGGAAAATTACCTGGTGGGATGATTGGAAAAGGCAAACAACAAGGAGGCCTCAAGCCACCCATCTGGGGATTTTTCTCCAAATTCAATTGTCAAGAGGGGCTTTTTGTTCCCCTCAGAGATCTGTATGCTCCTAATGAACAGCGGAGTATTGGGATGTTGCTCTGGGGCTTGGTAGGGGCTCCTTGTTGAGCTGGACGATACTGTCTGTCCTGCAGCTTCTCCAGACAGAGCACCAGAGAATATAGGTCACAGGAATTTGCTCCCAGAGAAATTCAGCTGCTAGAACTTAGGGCATGAAGGTCAGTTTCAAGGAGTCTCAGCTCTCATCCCAAGAACTGCCCTTGTTTCCTTCCATCTGATAGCAGGGGCCCTCTGCTGTGCCATAGCTCTGTTGTCACACTCAAGGAGAGAACAGAGAAAAGGGAGATACGGGTATTTTCCTCTAGCATTTTCTACCTGGGAATGGGAATCTCAATGGACTGTAAAAAAGTTAATGAATAAATCTGCACAGTACCCCTATTACCTTTACACTGATGAGAAACTGAGGCCAAATGACATACCCAGTGGCACAGAGCAAGTCTGTGAGAATGAAAACCCTGACCTCCTGGCTCCCAGGCCTGGGCTTGAACCACTAGGCGACACTTCCTTTGTCCCTGTTCCTGTGGGGGCAGACTAGCAATTGAGAGAAGAGGTGATGAGACAACTAGCTGAAAAGAAGGCAAGAGAAGACATACAAGGTCAAAGACACACAAGAGGAGCAGTGTAAATATTCAGCTGGTTGTCTGGCCTTCTGCAAGACAGAGGAGCGTGGAGGACAAACAGCGATGGGGGAGGAAACTTGTGGCTGTCAGTCCTGAACAGGTCAGGGCTTCCCCTGCCCCTGAGCTATCTCTCATTCTCTTTCCATACTGCAGTATGGATTGGGTGCTGATGGATGCTTTGCCCAGGAGTCCCTGTTGCCATGGAAGCCTGCTGGAGCAGATGAGGAGCCCGGTGAATGCACCCCAAGCAGGAGTTGGCGGTTTCTTTTCATGTCTCCCTCTCACTCACACTCACTCTTTCACCAGGTTGCCATGATGTCACTGGGTAATTGATGGTGTTGGGTTTGGGGTAGCCAAGAGGGGACTTGATTTTAAACAAGGCAGGGGATTGGGGGAGGTGAGGAGGGCCTCACTGGGTGAGAGGTCTGGGGAGAGGGGCCGTGGGGAAGGAGGGACCCCACAGGGAGAGAGGCTGAGGGAACAGCTCTGGGTGAAAGGGGGATGCATGAGGATAGGAGGCGCCTAGTGAAGGAAGGGTTTGATGCGGTAGAAAGGTGAGGCAGAAAGGCCTTGAGGGCATTTTTATTACACAGTCTCACTCCAGACTAGAGTAATGTGTGTGTGCGTGCAAGGCTGTGTTGTATGGTGTGTGTGTGTTTGTGTTGGGTGTGAAGTTGTGTGCGTATGTGCATGCGAGGTGTGTGTGAGTGAGTCTGTGTGTATTTGTGGGTGTGTATGTGCAGCGTGTGTGCATGAGGTTGTGGGGGGTGTTTGAAGTTGTGTGGGGGTGTGGGGGTGATGTCATGTATGTGTCCGTGTGTGTGTGTTCATGTGTGTAGTCAGTCATGGAATGGTGCTGCAATAGTCCACAGGGGCTGCAGCTGGGAAGCAAGATAGGGCAGTCCTGAGGGCTGCTCCAATCAATGCTCAGGGTGTGGGTTCAAGCTGCTTTCCCCCCTCGTTATCAGTCCCTGTGCCAGGATCAGCACTTGTGCAGGGAGAAGTTCCCTTCAGTGTGCTCAGCCCTCTGAGCTGCATGTCTCTCACATCTCTCACGGTGCAACGTCCCCTGCTTGGCAATCTGGGAGCTCTGCTGTGCCCAGGTGGATGGAAGAGCGCTACATTGTTGGGCCTGGAGGATGTGCATGTGGGAGGTCTGAAGGATCTGAGGAACACCTCTGGGAATGTGAAGGGCAGAAATCCTCCTCCTTTCAAAGCTCCCAATGTGGGTTAAGGAGCAACTGTCCCTAAGAAGAGAGGAGACATGCCCAGAAGGAGAGGACTCACATTCCTCGACGTCTCTGTACATTCCTCTGGATGAGTGGCAGGGGGCATAGCTAACAATAGAAGGGGAAGTTCCCTTCCCCCCTCACAGGTATTAGTTGCCCTGGTACCCATTCACACAGGTCCCATTGTAGTCTGTCTCAATGTTTCCCTTCCCCCGTATGGCTGGCTGCGGATTCTGATTTCAGAATACATACACTCTCTCTCTCTCTCTCTCTCTCTCTCCCATCAATGGAGGCTGATATGATTCAGGATTCACTAATGCCCAGATGTGTCTTTTGACTGTCCTCTCTAGCGCCTCTGGCTGGCAGAGGCTGAGAATGGAGGAGCAAGTGAGCACTCAACAGGACTGCCCAGAGGATTCAGGAGGCCTGGGGCAAAGCAATTTCGGAGGCCCCTTCCATAAAAAAAAAGTTGCAATATTATAGAATACTATATTCTCGTGGTGGCCTGGGGCAAATTGCCCCACCTGCTGCCGCCCCCCTGGGCGGCCCTGGCACTCAATAGCCAGCACTCCTGCACCATTCTCCCGTGTGCCCTCTGCTGGGCGAGACTGGGAATGGCAGTTCCCCAAAGGCAGTGCTCCAGAATCACTTCCTATCTACTGTGTTTCTTCTTGAAAGGGGCAGGAGTGGCTGTGAGCAGGAGTAGCTGGTTCAAGGACAATGGGGGCTGGTCTGAGACTGATGAATATCGTGCTGGCCTGTACACCTCCCTGCTCATCTCCCTCTCTTGCCTTCATGCTCTCCACTGACAGTGTGGGACTCGCTGAGTGACATCATTGCTACAGTCCAATCTACTCTGCCGCCTGCAGCTGTTCCGCATTCACACATAGAGTAGACAAGCCTGGACCCAATCCCACGCTACTAAAAATACACATAGTCTCCTGGAGGGGGGCAGTCTGGGCTCCCTCCCGCATTCCTAAAAATACACAGAGAGCTAAATGCACAGACAGCCAAGTGGCTAAATTGCACTCAGTCCTGACAGGTTGACACTAAGACACCCACACGTAGGAATTTGGCCAAGCTATGGAGAGTGGCACCCCTAGTCTTGTGAAAAGTGCTCTGGGAGCTTCAGGGACCATAAATGGTCATGGCCTTGGTTTTAGGTCTCATCCGTCAGCAGAGCACCCTCTAACACAGTGGTTCTCAAACTTTTGTACTGGTGACCCCTTTCACATAGCCAGCATCTGAATGCAACCCCCCCTCCTTATAAATTAAAAACACTGTTTAATATATTTAACACCACTATAAATGCTTGAGGCAAAGTGGGGTTGGGGTGGGGGCTGACAGCTCAAGAGCCCCCATGTAATAATCTCGCGACTCCCTGAGGGGGCCAGACCCCCAGTTTGAGAACCCCTGCTCTAGCACTATGCTGGGGCCTGGGTTCAACACAGATTCAGAGGGACGAGCGCCCCCTTCCGAATCACCAGCACTACTTCCTGCAGCCCCTGAGATTTCCTTGGGGGTATCCTTTATAAGAACTAACTAAACCCAGCCCTGCTTAGTTTGTGAGAGCAGCCTGTGGTACCGTGGCTCACTCATAAGTGTCCCTCTAGTCACCCTATGGGGAATACTGGATGTAGGGATGAGGGAATAAAACAGGCTTGGCTAAGCCACAAAAGGAAGTGAAAGAGACAGTTTATGGTTCAAAGTGTCTGTTTGAGCCTGTCTCCCTCGCTGCTGTCCAGGTGCAAGTCAGCCCAGGTAAAGGAGACCTGACTCATCTGATGGAGAAAGTGCGGTATGTCTCAGACACTGCAGCCTGGGAGGGATCAATCAGTAAACAACACAAATACACAGCACACCTCTTGCCACAATCCAGGACAGCCTTGGCAGCAACGCTAGCTAAAGTATCAGTGACAAGGGCTGTTGCTCCTCATGCTTCAAGGCATAAACTGATCACCAGTTGGGGCCAGGAAGAAATACATGCACCCTAATTCACAACTGTTATAATTCTCTACAGTGAGATGGGTGGGTATTCAGTGAACATTCAGCACTGACTGCCTTTGGGACTCCTGATCAGACGGCTCACGGCACTGTTCTGATACATGAATGTCCATGTTCCTCGGCAGGTGGGAAATTTTGACCCCTCCCTCCCTTTCCATGTGTAAGAGGTGGTGGGCAGAGAGTGACGGAGAATCTCTTTTTCCTTCTTTCCCCTTTCCCACAAAGAGTTAACACCTCACTGTGCTCTAGCACCTCCCCCTCCCCCCAGCTTCCCAGGTTAATGTTTAAACGAGCTCCATAGCTAATTCAATATTGATGACTTCAAGCAGGTTTTGTTATCACCCCTGAACACCTGATGCATGTGTCACCAGTGGGCAGGATTAGTTCTCCTCATGGGCACATCACAAACTGTCCATGGACTAGCCGTGAGGTCTCCATTGAAGGAGAAAGAACAACCACAGAAAGACAGACAGTGAGTAATGGCAAATGGAGGCTCCAGATGGCGAAGTGTGCAGCTACTTCAACCCAAGCCTTTCCCTGCAGGGAGCAGTGTAGGAAATGGTGTTGTAGGGGCCCTGACTGTGGGGAAGCTCCTGCCTGCTCCAGTCCCAGTCTTCTCTGGCAGCAAGGGGGATGGCACAGAATCGCCGGCTGTAGGGCACAAGTAGCTACTTCAGCTCCAGCCTCACAGTAGGAGACACCGTAGGGAAGGGTATGAGAGTTGAGAAATAGTCTGTCTCTTTAAGCTTGGTGACATCACCTCATTCCTCCCACTCCATCTACAGACCAAAGCACTGACTGAACAACTTCCCCTGCCTGATCTCCTCTCTGAGGCTTGACATCTGACCTCCCACCCACAAACAGGAAGTGCCTTTTTGACACACAAGGCCAAGATCTATAACTATCTTGAAGGTCACTTGCCAAGGGAGGTGAATCTTCCCCAGAATTGGGCTTTTCCATTCAGCTCATCACTACCTGCATCTCTGAATGCTCATTCAACTGAACTGTAGCTGCCAGGCCTGCTGACCCTGCTGCTAGAGCCATGCCAGGATGCTATGCTCTTTATTTTTCAGCAGAAAAGTCCTTAGGCAGTAGCAGAAACCTAGGTGGGTTTGATGCTGCTTCAAACTTGTGATTGAAGAGAAGGAGGTATTGCAGGCCAAGCTACAGGTGCATTGGCAGAGCTGTGGAGGTGGGTTAGGCCTGAGGTATGCATGCAAGCGCACACCCAATGGAGAAATAAATGAACCTGGTCAGCACAGGCAGAGCAGAGACAGTGAGGCCAGTTGCAAAGAACTGGATCCTGCAGCCGTAGCAGGGGCCCTGACACGACCTCCCCATCACCTCACTGTCCAGCGGTCTGAGCCTCAGTCCCATTGTTTAAATGTCAGCAGATTTTTCAATCTTTCATCCAGCCAACAATGGTGTTTTCTTGCAGACACCCTCCCTCATCCTCCCCACTCCAAAATCTGACCTACATGACCCGTAGGGGGTGCTGGCTGCCAGGGGCTTGGCAAAGCAGCTGCTGCAGGGAGACAAAATTTTCCCAAAGCAATTGCCAGTGAAAAGTGGGAGGGATGAAAACAGAGGCAGGAGAAAAACAGATAAAGGGATAGAGAGAGGAAAAGAGAAAGGCAGAAAGGAGTGATTCTCAAACTTTTGTTCTGGTGACCCTTTAAATAGCAAGCCTCTGAGTGCGAGACCCCCCCCTTATAAATTAAAAACTCTTTTTAATATATTTAACACCATTATAAATGCTGGAGGCAAAGCAGGATTTGGGGTGGAGGCTGACAGCTTGTGACCCCCCGTGTAATAGCCTCACAACCCCCTGAGAGGTCCCGACCCCTAGTTTGAGAACCCCTGGCAGAAAGAAAGAGAAAAGTGGATGGGAGAAAGGACAGAAAAGTTCTGGTGGACTTTGTGAAGTTTGTCAGAGGTATGATGGACTTTACAAAGTTCTCCCATAGGAATGGATTAAAGAAAACTTTAATCCATACAGAATTTGAGTTAACATGCTGCTGAACAATTTCAGGTGCACTAAGGTGAGATAAACTCAAGGGCCATATATGAACCAGCAGATATTCCCCAAGAATTTCAAAGCAACTCGGGGATTCCTGCAGACGTTACCAACATAATGGGATTCCTGATACGTTTATAAGATGCCCAAGGACTCCTTTGATGTTTCTAAGCTTGGCAGAAGGCTCAGTGCTGGTTTTCCCAGCAGAAAGTGGTAGAGACTTTATTGAAATTATTTTCATATTCAGGGTTATAAAAAGCTGTTTTAAAAAATAAATGTAGTCCCTAGCAAGCCATTTGGGGCAGAGTTAAGGATGTAAATACACCATTTATTTACAACTAATGTATTAGAACATTGTAACTGTTACCTCTCAGTGTTGGTCAGAGATCCCACACTTCAGATAAAAGCCAGAGGTCAACTTTTCCACATCCATTCTGAACCTACTGGCCAGAGACTCCCGATCACCTACACGCCCTTACAAGACAGGCCTGACATCTCCCACTATTGGCCCCAGTCCTGCAAGCTGCTGCACTAGCTTGGACCCATGCACTGGTCTGTAGCTGTATTCATTGGGGCTCAGGAGTCTGCCTGCACAGAGTAGCTTGCAGGACTAGGTCTACTGATTGATGATATGACCCGCACTCACTCGCCCATACAGCCAAAGTCCTGTGATCGGGACCCTCCTCGATTCCAGTTATGGGACAGAATTATTTCAGGGATAAGGCTGGGCTCCATTTTGTTACCCTTCCAGGCTTTTCTCTGATAGGACCTCCTTTGTCCTGCAAATTGCAGCAGCCTCTGTTTCTTTTATGTTCCTCCACTTTCTTAAATCAAGACATTGGTCCGCTTCTCTCTCCCTGCTATTCTTTCTCAGAGGCTAGAGGTAGGTTGGATGAGCTCCATTAGGAAATCACGTGAGTGCCCTTTAAAAGTGAGGCATGATGGGGACCATCTCTAGACTATAAAGTCCAGTGGTACAGAGCTCACTCAGAGAAAGGGCCTGGTGATGTACTTGGGACCGCAATTCTGCGGTTTGTGGGCTATGTCTGATTTGTTTTGATTGTTTTTTTTTTTAGTGTCAACAAATCAGAACTGTATAAAACTGGCTCCCTGTGGGTTACTGTGTGACAAATCCATGTCTGCTGGCACACAGCGGCATCACAATCTTAATCAAAGCTCAGCACTGGGATGTTCAGCTCCCAAAACACAGGTCTCTATTACTTGTGCCAAATGAGAACTTTTACCTGTGAAAAAGTAGTAGGTTGTTATAGTTTCTGGGGTCAGGCACTAGAAGGAGACCTAAACACACACACTAAGCCAGTGTGTTTCATATGGGCTTGTTGTTAGAGAAGCCAGACCTGAGAGTCTAAGGTCCACAGAAGTTCAAACTCCACCTGGAGTGCAACATTTTTCTGACTCTCCCTCCTGCATGTATGCTAAGGGAGGGTTATAGGTGCATTTCACATCAGGAGTTCTGGGGATGTCACAAGATCATGTTATAGGAATTCATATGCTTAACAGGAAAGATGCAATTGTTTTCATGTGGCAGCCAGTAGGGGGTCTTCTTTTCCACGTGCCCTGGATCACTAAGACCCTATCTATCCTAGAATACGGAGCTGCGTTTGAATGAGACAAAGTATGTCTGAGGATCACAATTTGGTCCTGTCTGTACAAGCTGGTTTACTGACTTTTCATGTTGCACTGTGGTGGGGAGGAAGCCATGTTTGGAAATGTTTTTCCACTATAGCTTCATTTTCTTGTTGTGACATTCTGTACCTTGGGGGAGTGTATTGTAACCCCCATATTCCTCATTGTCATATACTTGTGATCTTACATATAAAGCGTGCCTTGTGAGGTATCAGGGGAAAGGTTATGATTTGCTGAAAAAGTCATTTCTTTATCCATATATATGTATCATTCATGCATATGAAATTATGAGAATTGTGTTGTATGGTGGTCACTAAAACATGCTGTAAGTTGGGGAATCAGCCAGATATTAGCTCCCCAGAGGCAACAGCAAGGGAAGTAATCAGCGCCTGGGTCGGGTGTCAAACAACTCATCAACAGCCATTGTCCAGCAAAGGAGCTACACCAGGGGAATTGCTCAACCTTGCTAGGAGACAGGGGTGGCTCCAGGCACCAGCACGCCAAGCGCGTGCTTGGGGCAGCAAGCCACAGGGGACGCTCTGCTGGTAACCGCGAGGGCGGCAGGCAGGTTGCCTTCGGCGGCTTGCCTGCGGAGGGTCCGCTGGTCCTGCAGCTTCGGTGGCCCTCCTGCAAACGTGCCGCCGAATCTGCAGGACCGGGGACCTCCCGCAGGCAAGCTGCCAAAGGCAGCCTGCCTGCTGTGCTTGGGACAGCAAAATACCTAGAGCCACCCCTGCTGGAGAGACTCAGCAATGCTCCCCAGACATTCCTGGACTTGTGCTCCCCAAGCACATGGACTGAGGGTATAAAACAGACAGAGCGGACACATACTGGGGCCTTCTCCTGCCCCCACCTTTGCTGCAAGCAACTAAGACTCTGAGAAGAAGACTCCAACAGAGGAGATTGGCCCAGGTTTAAGAAACATGCCTGTATATTAAGGACTGCAATATCCAGTGGGGTGAGAAAAACTGCTTCATCTCAATGTTGCCCAGTCTAATAGGTTTGAGAGTTTAGACTGCAAGTTTATATTTTATTTTATTTCAATAACCACTCTGACTTTTTGCCTATCACTTAATATCACTTAAATCTATCTTTGTAGTTAATAAATTTGTTTGTTTATTCTACTTGAAACAATGCATTTAGTCTGAAGTGTGTCAGAGACTCCCCGTAGGATAACAAGCCTGGTACATATCAATTTCATTGTTAAATTGACAAACTCATATAAGCTTGCAGTATCCAGCTCACGTAACTGGACACTGCAAGACGGAGGTTCCTAGGGTTTTGTCTGGGACCGGAGATATTCACTAGTGTCGTTCAGCTGCACAATCCAAGGAGCAGCTTACATGCTAGAGCAGGGGTGGGCAAATTTTTTGGCCTGATGGCTACATCTGGGTATGGAAATTGCACCGTGGGCCATGAATGCTCATGTAATTGGGGGTTGGGATGTAGGAGGAGGTGCAGGCTCTGGGGGTGGGGCCAGAAATGAGGAGTTCAGGGTGCAGGAGGGGGCTCTCGGCTGGGACAGGGGGTTGGGGTGCAGGTGGGAGGATGAGGGATCCAATAGGGGATGCAGGCTCTGGGGTGCAGGCAGAGGTGAAAGTAACTTAAAGGACTTACCAGTAGGCTGGAGTCCTGAGCAGGGGGGCGGGGCCTCAACTGGAAGAGGGGGGGCCTTTAAATCCCTGGGCCCTCCCGGGGCTCTGGCTGCAGTAGTAGTGGCTGGGAGCCCTGGCCCCTTTAAATTGCCACCAGAGCCCCATGGTAGCATTAGGTGCGAAGGCGGCCGGGAGCCCTGGGGCTTGGGTGGTGATTTAAAGGGCCTGGGGCTCCTGGACACCGTTGCTACCCCAGGGCTCCAGCAGCGGGGCTCTGACAGCGATTTAAAGGGCCCAGGGCTCCGCCATAGTGGTGGCCAGGAGCCCTGGGCCCTTTAAATCCCTGCCGGAGCCCCGGGCCGCCGCCGCTACCCCAGGGCTCCAGCAGCGGGGCTCTGACAGCGATTTAAATAGCCCAGTGCTCCAGCCACAGCCCTTTGAATCCCTAGCCTGGGGAAGCTGTCTCCTGCTGGTACAGTCAGCGGTGTAACAGCTCTTGCCAGTACACTGAACCGTACTGTACCAACTTACTTTCACCTCTGGGTGCAGGTGGGTGGGACTAAGGGGTTCAGAGGGGAGGAGGGGGATCAGGGAGGGCAGGAGGGGGATCAGGGCTGGGGCAAGGGGTTGGGCACAGGAGGGGGTCAGGGGTGCAGACTTTGGGCAGTGCTTACCTCAAGCAGCTCCTGGAAGCAGCAGCATGTCCCCCCCCGGGCTCCTATGTGGAGGCATGGCCAGGTAGCTCTGTGTGCTGCCCTTTCCACAGGCGCCACCCTTGCAGCTCCCATTGGCCACATTTGCTGGCCAATGGGAGCTGCGGTGGCAGCAGGGGGTGGGGGCAGTGTGGAGAGCCCCCTGGCAGCTCCTATGTGTAGGAGCTGGAGAGCGGATGTGCCGCTGCTTCCAGGTGCTGTGTGGAGCAAGCCTCTGACCCCACTCCCCGGCAGGAGCTTGACGGTCATATTAAAACGTCTGATGGGTCGGATGCAGCCCCTGGGCTGAAGTTTTCTCACCCCTGTGCTAGAGGCTGTACAGGAACAACCCTGGGAGTGGGGGTACTCACAGCAGAGTAGGGTAAGGCTGTCTCCCAGAGTTGAAGATTGGAGTGACCTAGCAGATTCCTGGTCCAGATAACACCAGGGAAACATTACACTAGTGTAGCCAGGGCTTAAAGAATATATTTATGTGCAGATAACATCTGCATCTCTTGAGAATTCAGCTACTCATTTTCTTGCCTGAAATTCTCACCTTCTGAATGTGCCATCCATATTGACTGGCTGACATGGAGATAATTGGGATGTCAGTGATAATGGTGATCTTGGGCAGGGAAATTAACAGCTGGTGAATTCTCAAGAAACTCAGATCCTGTTTTTGTGCTAATATTGCCTGTGTTCTAAGAATAAGAGAGAGAGAGAAATATAGGAAATTGCAGCGACAGAAGCAGAGTCACCTCCCAAACAGAATGAAAAGCTGCTGACGCCTGTCTGAGAAACAAAGAAAGAGATTCAGAAAGGCCACTTTCATGGGCTGGAACTACAGACAGCTCTGCCAATGCATCGCACTCCCTGGAAATCTAGTCTTGGGTTCCCCACATATACAGCTCTACCTGTGCATCTTTGTCCTGACCTGTAGCGCCCCTGCTATTCCAGGCCAGTGCTCCCCATGCACAGTCTTTGAACTCAGAGGGTGAAATCAAGGCCCTACTGAAGTGAGTGGGAGTTTTGCCACTGACTTCAATGGGTCTGGATTTCACCCAGAGTGCTTAGAGGTACAGTTTCAGTACCACCGTGGATCTGTTCTCTGTATCCCAAAGACAGAGAGGAGAACTTGGAGACTTCGTAAGAACTCAACAATTTCTTGGGGGTGGGAAAGAAAGGGAATAATACTGAGATTTTTGGAATGGACTCAGCTCTGGACAGGACACGGGGGAAGGGGAAAGCCCTGGGACTTCCTTCTAACCTGGATACAGCTGCTCTGAAAGCTCTGGCTGGCATGTCAAAGGGGGTGGGGAGTGTGATTACAGTAATGCGTCTCTGCCGCGTGGGCGCAGGTCTCTCTGCCATTTCAGACAGTTCACTTTCCACTCCAAAATGCCAGGGCAGCTGTCTCTCTGCTTCTCACACACAACAGACCCTCTGTTCCTAATGCGCAGAAGGAAATTTTAAGTAAAAAGGCCCCAAGGCCCGTCTGACTTTTTCACACAAAGTCCAGAGGAAAACGTCAGCATGTCATTCTGTGGGTCCGTCTCTTTCAGAGCTACAGACACCCCTAGTCAGAGACGTTTGATGGGGGGGATGATAGACAATGCAGCCCCCTCTAAATCTGATCATCCTGCCAGTCCTTGGCACCTTCCATTGACAGATTACACAGAACAGCACTTCCTGCCACCAGTGATGTTACTTCCTGTATGCCAGTTACTCTTTTTTTACCCCTCTCTCCTCCACCTCCTCACAGATTCTGTGGGCGTGGCTCAGTGCACGGAAACCACTTTGCAGACCCAATGCCTAAACATCCCCAGCCACGTGACATCTTGACATCCCCAAGAAGTCTTGAGCAGAGGGTCTGGGGAAGAGCTGCACTGACTGGTCAAGTCTGGTTCTGACATCTGAGTGCCGGATTTAACAATGACCAGCGTCAAACCCCTCCCAAATCAAAACCACCCCTGCACCAAGCAAGTTCCAAGAAACCAGCCTTGGCATCCAAAATTCCAAGAATCTGGCAACAAAAAACAGCTGCCTGTCAGGATGGTGGGAACTGTTCTGACCTCTCAACACCTTCCAAATGAAAGGGGATAATGGTAAAGTCTTAGGGATAGATTGTTCTCTGGCCTCAGGGCTGCCCTAAACTGCAACAAAGGCCAAACTCGCACCCGCAGCCTCAGAACTAGGAAGGCACATGCCCCTGTCCCTCAGGCCAGGCACTGTCCCAAGTGCTGGCAGACTCATTAGGGTTGCCACCTTTCTAATTGCTAGTAATCAGGCCCTGAGACTCCGCCCACAGCTCTGACTCTCCCCCCAAGACCCCGCCCCTGTTCTGCCTCTTCCCACAAGGTTCCGCTCCCATTGCTCACTCATCTCCCTCCTTCTTCTCTCCCCATAGTTCACTTGCTGGATCATTGCAAGGAGCCTGCCTGCAGGTCGGAGGTAGCCCTGGCTGAGCAAAGGGCTGGCCCAGGTTAAGCCTCCCCCTGTTCCTCGATAACTGGACGTTGGGTTCGAGTGTCATTTAGGGTTGCGAGGACTGGACTTTCCAGTCAAAAACTGGGCACCTGGCAACCCTAAATGGCACAGAAGCCCAAAACCAGACTGTTCAGGTAAAACCCATGCGAGTGGCAACCCTAACATTGATGAATTTACCACGGACATGGGAGGAAGAATGCCGGATGGGCACTGGCTTGGGCACCAGCTGAGCTCCTGCCTGGCATTACGCTGAGGAAGCTCACATTGTGGAAGGCCTGAGAGAGCACAAGTATTAGGAAGCTCACGGTGCCTGCAACCCGGCTGGCACTGATGGGGCACCACTGTGAGGAAGCTCACAGAGCCTGCACTCCGGCTGGCACTGACGGGGCACCGCCGTGAGGAAGCTCAAGGAGCCTGTACCCCAGCAGTCACTATGTGCCAGGGCTCACCCACACTCAGAGCATCCCCTTGTGTCAGTACTGCATGTTGCCACTATCTTTGGCTCCAGCATCTCCTGCCGGCTGCCTGCCTCTGGTCCCAGGTCCTCTGTGGCTCAGCCCTCCGTCCAAGTCCCCTAAGTTCAGACCCCTTCCAGGGTATCAGAAACAAATCCACACAAAAGTCCAGCGAGACTCAATAGTTCTCCGACCCTCTTGGCTACCGAAGTCTTTTCCTCTCCACTTACAAGGGGTGTATCTCTCAGGGCTTCCCTTGCAGGAGCCTGCACTGCCCCCTGCACTGTCTCTGTCTGTGTTACCGTAACCCTGGGCTTCTCTCAGCCAGACTAACCTGTCTTCTCAGCCGTCTCCCGCTCAATGGAGCTCCTTCAGACTACTTATGACTTAGCTCCACCCACTCTGGCCAGAAGCCAATTAGCTTCTCCCCTCTCCAGGTGCAAAGCATGAGTAATTGGGTGCCTTTGCTAGCCTTGCGGGTGATGGAGGGTAAGCCCTATTTCACACACTCCACCCCCAAGGTAGTACTCATCAGGGCACTCTCTCCCCTTCCCTGTACGCAGCCCTGTAGTCGCTCCAGCTCTTCCTCTGTGTCATGTACTCAGGTAGTAGACAAGTGATTTTTATCATCTGACACGTCTTCATAACTTCCTGTGTTCTCCATCTCGGACGTGTATCTGCAGGGCCTCCGCAGCAGCAGTGAATTGCTCTGGAAGTTCCCGGACCAGTGTACTCTCCATGGATGATCTGGCTTCCTGTGGTTGCCCTTGGGGTGGGTGGTAAGTCAGGGTCCATGATCAAGGCAGCTTCTCCCATTTCCTCATACAGGACTTCCATTCCCCACGAACTCACCAAATCCATTTCCCTGTCTGCAGGCATCTATTCTTGGCTTCTAGAAGCTGGGGCACCTTGTCACATGTTTCCCTGGTTCGAAGTGCAGCCAGCTCCTATTCGAGTTGCTGTTAACAATTCTTTTCATACACCAGGTCTAGTCTTGTCCAAAGCAGTTCTTGCTGTTGTTTTGTGGCCTCCTCTATTATCTTCTGTTGTGCAGCTTTCACCTCCTCCAGCTCTTGGTTTGCCTTGTGTAACTGTAGGGCCTGTAGTTGACTTGGCATCTCTTGTTGGGCTCTCTCAACTAACTTCCCGGACTCCATTGAGTCCCCACACCTTGTCCCCAACTCTGGGCTGCCCAGCCCAACAGCCCATGTCCAGGTGAGGGTCACCTTACAGATAACTCATCTACATGATTCTCTTTCCTGTAACAGGACTGGGAAATCAGGCCAGTCACTGCCTAAAATTACTGGCCAGGGAAGATCTCTGACTATACCAACCCTCAGCTTGTTCCTCTTACCTTGCATTTCTCTCTTCACCTCCACTGTGTGTGTGCATGGAAAGACACAAGTCTGCCCAAGATGTGCTACCCCCTTAAACCAGTACCTGCACCTGGAATCATTTAGTCCTCTCATTACATGTTCAGCCACATTAACAGTTATCTGGTAGGCTGTAGTATGCCCCCTGTGATGGATACGATCACAGAAACCCCCTTGTGACTGTCACCTGATGTGCCAAGACTATCTCTGAGCCTCTTTTCTCTGCCAGTTTGGGCCTCCAGAACCCAGCCTTGTTAAGCCAGACATGCCAGTCTGGTCCAACACAGACCCAGGGTCTGAACCACACGCCCCAAAGCTACAGACTTAACTGAAAACAGCTTAAGAAGTGCTCCTGTCTCCAGCACCCAGACACCAGCTCCCAATGGGATCCAAACCCCAAATGAATCCATTTTACTCTGTATAAAGCTTATACAAGGTAAACTCATAAATTGTCCACCCTCTATAACACTGATAGAGAGATATGCACAGCTATTTGCTCCCCCAGGTATTAATTACTTACTCTGGGTTAATTAATAAGCAAAAGTGATTTTATTAAGTATAAAAAGTAGGATTTAAGTGGTTCCAAGTAATAACAGACAGAACAAAGTAAGTTACCAAGCAAAATGAAACAAAACAAGCAAGTCTAAACCTAATACATAAAGAAACTGATTACAGATAAAATCTCACCATCAGAGATGTTCCAATAAGCTTCTTTCACAGACTGGACTCCTTCCTAGTCTGGGCCCAATCCTCTCCCCTGGCTCAGTCCTTGTTAGTTCCAGTTCAGGTGGTAACTAGGGGATTTCTCATGACTGGAACCTTCTTTGTTCTGTTCCAACCCCTTACATAGCTTTGGCACAAAGTGGGAATCTTTTGCCTCTCTGCCCCCTCCAATGTAAAAGCACCAGGTTTAGGATGGATTCCAGTACCAGATGACATGGTCACGTGTCCTGTGAGACCCCAAACCTTCATTCTTCCTGGCCTGACTCACAGGAAGACTTGCAAGTAAACAGAGCCATTTACAACCAATTGTCCTAGTTAATGGGAGCCATCAAGATTCCAAACCACCATTAGTGGCCTACACTTTGCACAATTACAGTAGGACCTCGGAGTTGTATTTCATATTTCTAGTTTCAGATACAAGAATGATATATTTATACAAATAGGATGACCACACTCAATATTATCTGCTTCCCTGTAGGCCTCTGGTCTCTCCACAGCCTCATCAGTACGTGTCAGACAGAATTGCTGGCCCCACTCTGGGCTCCGGCAGGCAAGCCTCTAGGAATTGTTCTAATATTACAAGGTCTGCCAGCTTGTCTAAGGAGATCATGTTGGGGTGTAGCCATTGTGTGGCTAAGTCCTGTAAATGGTGTGCTGCCACTCTAGGGTGCAGCCCTGGGGGAAAGGCTCTGTCCTAAACTGGCGTAGGGGTACTTCCAGGATCAGCCACAGCCTATCCAGAATGGCTTCTTCTACGCTTGCGCAGGACCACGCCTGCTCATCAGACTAAGCCCAGTAGGCCGTTTGAGTTTCTCCCGAGAGGAACAGGGCCACTCAAGTTCCCCAACAGGATTTAGCCCACCCTACTGAGGTTGCTACTCTTTCAAAAAATACACAGGAATGCCCCATGGTCATCAGTTGAGCCCAAGTTTGCGAAGCCAGGTACTGGACTGGCAAGATCTTCTTCTCCAGAAACTACTCAGGGCCCTGGGACCCATGGCTCTAGGCACTGTAGGAAATATTCTTGCTGTTGTTGCTGCCCTTGTAACAGATTCAACAAAAGAGCAAGTGCTTGCTCCTGTTGGGCTGCTGGCATGCAGACTACCTTCTCTATGTGTCGGTGTGGGATGTTGCCACTATCTTCAGCATCTCCTGAAGGCCACCTGCCTCTGGTCCCACAGACCTTTTGTGGCTCAGCCCTCTGGCCAAGTCCCTAAGTTCAGACCCTTTCTGGGGTATCAAAAACAAGTACAGTGAGACTGAATAATTCTCTGATCCTCTTGGGCTGCTGAAATCTTTTCCTGTCTACTTAAGAACTGTATCTCAGGGCTTCCCTATATTGCTGCCCCTCTAGTGCACTGATCCCATTGCCTCTGCCTTTGTATCCCAACCCTGAGACACTTGTCTCCTCTACCAGCTCTCACCCAGCTGAGCTCCTTCAGCTTACTTATTACCACTTAGGTCTGCCCCCTCTGGCCAGGAGTCAGTTAGCTCTCCAGGCTAAAAGCATGACTAATTGGGAGCCTTTGCTAGCTTTGCAGGTGATGGGGGTTAAGCCCCATCATGCACTGCTGTGAAGAAGCTCATGGTTCCTGCATCTCAGCTAGCACTGACCGGGCACTGCTGTGGGGAAGCTCCTGGGAAGTTTTGATTGAATTAGTTCTCGGTGTCTCTTTGTCTGTGAATATGTCCGTAGCAGAACATTGGTATGAAAATATCCGAGTCCTGTTAATACCAATTCAGTTCTAAAAATAGACACAGCACAGCAAAGAATGCATCACCAAAATAGAGTTGACGCTGGATCAGTCAGCGCTGAAGTTGATACTGGGAAAGATTCTCATTGTGGCTCTGTAATGAGATTCTACTCTATTATTGTTTGCATTTACACTCTGAAACCACAGTGGTGACTTTACTGTCCACGAGACCAATGTACAAGCAGAGGCTGTGACACCCTCCCATGGACACGCAGCAGGGTTCTGCCAGTGCACCTCATTCCAGCACTGTAGCAACATCTGATATTCCTGTCTTTGGGGCCTAGACACAGCCCTGTCACAGTGAGTTGCTGCACTCCTACCACAAGCCCTGCTTCTTAGATCTGCACCTCAGCTCAGCAGCACACAGTTCAGCCTCTGCACCTACATGCTGATCTATAGCGCCGCATCCGGCTCCAGCGCTAGCGGGGAAGTGTAAAAATGGGCATTCAGAAACAGTGAGTCATTGTCCAGATGTAATGGACAATATGAGTGGACCTGTTTGTCACTGCATGCCACTTTCTCCCTCTCCCAAAAAGGAGTGAGCAGTGGAGGAGGAAGATGTGGGCAGGAAAGCCCTTGTTCGTCCGTTCCCAGGAAAGAGCAGGAATTGCCATATGAGGAATCACCTGGCCTCAAGAACAGCTCTGGATGTTCTACACTGACCTAACCTCATCCCACTCCGTTAGAAAATTCTCTTTTGGCCGATGGGATGCTCCACTTCCTTCAACAAATCGCTTCTCCTGCACTGCCTCTTACTCCAAGCTAGCAGTTAGCAGCAGCTGGTTTCCTCTAGGCTGTGATCCACTTCCTGCTCCTTAAACTCCAGCTTTTCTGCACCTACTGCTGCTCCTGGAGCTCTCACTCTCCCCCACCTTATGGAGAGCTAGAATAGCTACTCTCCTGCAGAGCCACGTGGTCGAGAGGTTTGATCCTGGCCTATGGAAGTAGGAAATTATGAGTTCTAATTCCATCTCTGACACACACACTCTCTAAGACCTTGGACAAGGCCCTTTAGTGCCATGTTCCTCAGCTCCTCGTCTGTGAAGATAATAATGCAGTGTCTATCTCACAGGGCATTCTGGGGTTTAATTCACTGATGTTTGAGAAGTTCTATGCATTATTATTGGGACCAAACTCTGAAACACAAATGTCTTTATATGTTATGGCCTTCTTTATTGCCCTGCTCCCAGGGAGAGCTAGGCCAAGATAGAGCTACAGAATCTGAGAGGCAGCTGGGATGCCCGAGGAGTGAGTGTTGGGATAAATGAGGAATGAAGCTAAGAGGAAGATCTGGGTTGCACTGTGTAGAAAGTGGAGACAGCAGTGAGGATGTTCATACAGAACAGCATTCACTAAGAGATACAAAGTGGGACTGGGGTGTCCATGGGAAATGAGAGAGGAGAGTCATTGGGAACGGGAGCATGGGATCAGGCTCCCATTCCCAATGGAATAGGAATAGGAGTGGTGTTGTGATTCTCCTGAGCTCAGATTCAGGACTTGGAACAGAGGAAGACTGAGACTTAGCTGAGGAACAGGACTCGGGAGGCTGGGATTCCCTTGAAACTGGACAAAGGAGTGGGGCTGAGAGGCACTGGAAATTGGGATCTGGAATGAGAAGCTCCAGGGGTGGATGTCAGGGACTGAGTGCACTAACTGGAAATTGGAGCCAGGACATACATGGGGAATGGGAGAAGGAAGGTGAGATTTTTTTCAGGAACGGTGCTGGGATACTGAGAACCAGAACAGGAGCTGGGTTGTACCAGAAATGGGAACTTGGAGCAAGGGAGGGAGCGCTGAGTGGAATCTGAAATGGGAAGTGGGAATGTACCCGAAGAAGGGAAATGTGGGATGGAATGCACTGGCAAGCTGCACCAGGAGTGCAGCAGGGATACAGCAAGAGTAGGGAATGGTGTGTGGTGAGATGCTGATCTTAGAGCCACTACAGCTGTGATACTTCGTCAACTGCTCTGCTAGGGGATGTTTGTATTTTGTATTGCAGTAGCCGTAGAGACTCTAGTCAGGATTGGGGCTCTGTTACAGTAGGTACAGTCTAAAAGCATATGAAAAGACACCATCTCAAAGGGGACATAATTCAAACCAGAGAGCCCTAAAAGAGAATAACCTCATGAATGGGAAGGATCAGCTGAAGTAACAGGTTATTTCTAGACTAGGAAATGAACCAAGTGGCCTGATGGCCCAGAGAGAGCCTGGGGAGGTCTGAGATCATCAAGCTCACGAAGTCATTGAGAGAGATTATATCATCACTCACATTCCAGAGGATAGGAACTGGGGGAGGAGGAAGGGGGGACGGATGCCAGGCCGGAATGCTTAAAGAAGAGATTTTAAGGATATCCCCTCTCCTCCTCCTCCTGAGCCAAGATGTAAGGATTCCTCCCTGGGCCACTGGAGCAGCTGGGGAAGTCACAGCAGGCGTTCCAAGGAGGGGGAGCCATGAATTCCTCCCCACCTCACACACCACTCCACTAGCTCCCACTGCTTCTCCCAGGTGCCATCTCTTCACTTGGCTTTGCATTTTTTCTGGTTCACATTAGAAACGGAAAATAGAGACAGAAAACATATGAACCCACCCAAAGCAAACAGGGGCCTGCTGTGAGGTCAGGACCGAGGGGCTGGCAAGTTGTGGCAAGACTGATGCAGCAGGAGATGCTGCAGGGCAGCCTGGCATGCATGGGCAGAGGGACAGAACGAGAGCAGAAAGGTGCCGCAGGACAGGGTGGAGGAGCCTTGGCAAAGCTATGTCGGGGCCAGGGCTGGAATAGCTGGGGATACAGTAGGTCAGTATTAATAAACGTTATAGATCATTATTTATTTGTATTATTGCAGTCCTCAGGAGCCCTCCTCCTGGCCAGGACCTCCTGGTGCTTGGTGCTGTACAAACACAGAACAGAGACAGTCCACACCCCCAAAGAGCTGACAGCATACAAGACAAGAGACAGCAGATGCATAGAGATAGATGGGTGAGTATAAGGTAACAATGAGATAATACTGGTCAGCTCATCTTCAAAGGACTTTATAAACATTAACCAAACAATTCCCTCTCTGTCCCTGTACGAGAGGTTAGCATCATTGTTCCACGGGGGAAACAGGTTAAATGATTTGCCCAAGGTGATCGAGTGAGTCGCTGTCACTGTCACAGGTAGCACTCTAGAGCGCCTGGGCCCATGCTCAGACCACTGGACCCCGCTGTTTTCTCTCAGGCGTGGCACAGCTCAAGGCTGAAGTATATTGGCCAAGCTGTGCAGGGGAAGCTGGCTTAGCCACTATCTGGCTCTTCATGCCTCCGTTTCAAATGCTGAAATCCCACGCCAAGCTGTATGTGCATCTCAAAGGCATCTGGATGTGTGTTTGCAGCAGGGGCCTCCACAGGGCCGATGCAAGGATATTTTGTGCCCTAGGCAAAACTTCCACCTTGTGCCCCCCTCCCCTGCCCCCTCCTCTCCCCCTGGAGCATCGCTTATTATAAACTTTCAAAAATGAATACTGCATAATATGGTATTGTTCATTAGAATTAATATACGTTATTGGACCCCATATCTACTCTGGTGACACCATCAGAGGACCCAACCACATCAGACACACCATCAAGTGCTCATTCACCTGCACATCTACCAATGTGATATATGCCATCATGTGCCGGCAATGCCCCTCTGTCATTTACATCGGCCAAACCGGACAGTCCCTATGTAAAAGAATAAATGAACACAAATCGGATATCAGGAATGGTAACATACAAAAGCCAGCAGGAGAACACTTCAATCTCCCTGGACATTCTATAATAGATTTAAAAGTCACTATTCTTGAACAAAAAAACTTCAGAAACAGACTTCAAAGAGAAACAGCAGAACTAAAATTCATTTGGAAATGTAACACCATTAATTTGGGCTTGAATAGGGACTGGGAGTGGCTGGCTCACTACAGAAGTAGCTTTGACTCTTCTGGAATTGACACCTCCTCATCTATTATTGGGAGTGGACCATACCCACCCTGATCGAATTGGCCCTGTCAACACTGGTTCTCCACTTGTGAGGTAACTCCCTTCTCTTCATGTGTCATTATATAATGCCTGCAGCTGTAACTTTCACTCCATGCATCTGAAGAAATGAGGTTTTTTACCCATGAAAGCTTATGCCTAAATAAATCTGTTAGTCTTTAAGGTGCCACCGGACTCCTTGTTGTTTTTATAAAATTAGAATGACGGACACTCCGTCATTCTGGGGGATCGGGTTTGGTGGGGAAGGGAGGCAGACTGGGTTTGGTCAGTGGGGGTTTGGGTTTGGCTGGGGAGTGCAAGGGGAGCAGACCAGGTTCAGTCACTGAGAGGATCAGGTTTGGCTGGGAAGGGGAAGGGAAGCAGACCGGATTCGGTCAGTGACGGTTCGAGTTTGGCCAGGAGGAGATGAAAGCAAAATGGGTTTGGGTCAGGGGGGATTGGGTTTGGCTGGGGAGGGGAAGGGAAGCAGACCGGGTTGAGTCAGTGGGGTATCGGGTTAGTAGGGAAGGGAAGCAGACTGGGTTCCATCAGAGAAGGAATTGGGTTTGGTAGGGAAGGGAAGAAGAGTGGGTTCAGTCAGTGGGGGTTCAGGTTTGGCTGGGGAGTGCAAGGGGAGCAGATCGGGTTTGGGTGTGGAGGGGGGAGAGGGTGCAATCTGGGGTTGACCGGGGAGCGACGGGCGGGGTAGATTCAAAGAGCAAGGTGAAATGGGCACTCTCTTCTTGAGTCCCTGGCATGCAGCCAGGGGCCAAGTGCAATTGCAACAGGGCAATGGGAGCGTGTCGCCTGCTTTGCCTTCACAAGTCTGTCCTGTGCTCTCATTCCGGCAGGTGGGCATGGGGCAGGCAGGACTGTGAGGCAGAGAGTGTGCGGTCCTCACGCCAAACCAGGGTCGAGAGGGTAGAAAGCTGAGGCGCAGGGAGGTGGGTTAAAACAGCTTAGCCGCCTCTCCACGTGAGAGAGCCTGCAGAGCTGCCAGCCGTGGCGTCCCTCCCTTCTCTCCCCAGGGAGCAGAGCCTCTGCCTGGAAATCCTGCAGCCCGCTCTCCGAGCATGCCACTTGCAAGCTGGCCCCAGCCAGCACCGCACTGACAGCACAGCTAAGCCCCAGCGGGGGTCTTACACCTCCCACCGCAAGCTGCTCCACTCTTCTGGCTGCTGCTGTGCAATCTACAAGACAGAGGAGCTAATACTGTAATGTACCTATCAACACAGCAATATCTGTACAATTATTGATTCAAAATCAAGGACTTCACTGGCTTTCTAAATGGCAGGAGAGCAATTCATTAGGAGAGTGGTTCTTATCACATACAACCTCCTTACAGTCTGCGATCTGAAGCCAGCGTCTTGATTGGCAGTGGTGCCCCCAAATCTTGGCGCCCTAGGCAGACACCTAGTTTGCCTAGTGGTTGCACCGGCCCTGGGCCTCCAGGGGAAAATGGGGACTTGCATCAGCATTCTCAAACCAGGAGGGAGAGATGAGAGGCATGCTGGCTAGTCACTCACCCCCAGGGCACATCAGTGGAAAAGGGACAGCAATTTGCCATGTATTTACACAGTACATGTGGCAAGTCTTGAATCATGCCCCTAAGGAAACCTGTGACTCCAGCATGAGCCCTTGTTGTATGACTTCCCAGCTCTTCTCACACCGTCTCTCTCTTTACATAGCTCTACCTGTCAGGACCTGCGTGGGACACAGATAAAATTATACAACTGTAACAGATGTGTCAAGTCTCCCCAGCCATCTCCCTGCTTCCAGTGCCTGATCACTGCTCGCTCTCCTCCCAGCTCCATCCAGAGCTGGGAACACACCCCCAGGGCCGGCTTTTCAGAGCTGCTGATTGCCCGCCGTGCAATGTCATTTGGAGTTGCGGATGTTCAGCACTTTTGAAAACGAGGCCCATGGGGTCCCTTAGACTGTGAGAGAGGTGTTTAATGGTAGAGATCTCCATAACTAAGCTTGGGGTGGAGGGTTGCTCTTGTCTCACCAAGGGGGATGGATGATCTCATTCCTGAGTGTCTTACCCTCCAAATTATTCTCGGCTCCTACTGGAGAAGAAGAGAGGCCAGACAGAGTTGAGTAACAGTGATGGTTTTACAGAAATGCAGGGGAGATGTGAACACAGATGAGACACCAGCATTGTTCTCTCTCTCCCAATCCCCCCTTCATTCAACCCAATGCTCACCTCATCACCTGGCACCAGGTCACTCTTACCCAGTTCCTCTTCAATGAACCCAACTCTCACCTCTGACCTTACCTGTCACCCCTAGAGCCTCATGGGCACAGTTACCAGGCCAAATGCTTCTCCCACCCATCCTGCTCTCTTGGCATGCACCTCCCTCCGGCCTTGGGCCTGAGCACATGACCTCTCTCTCCAGGTACAAACCCACGATTCTCCCACTCTCAGACCACACCCTGGCTGCAGTCCCCTGTGATCAGCCCTGATAACCTCTGCAGGCTGAAGTGTCTTCAGTGCCTGCTGTTCTGTCCCTTCTGTGACCAGTGACGGCGCTATCCAGTCACCAAGCACACTTCCTAAAGCAGAGAGTTATTTATTTAGAAGCAAAGCTTTTAAGACAAAACAGATCTTAAAACAATTAACCAGTCTCTACACACGCCAGCTTCTCCCTAAGGCTCACCATTTCCAGGGTCTGGGGAAGATCCAACTTCTTCAGTCTCCCCCCGGAGAGCCTCTCTCTGTGTCAGCCTGTCCCTCAGACATCCCCTGCTAATTCCCCCCTCCCCCTCTTGAGACTGCTTTTTAACTATTTAGGCCTGATCTACGCAACACAGTTAGGTCTATGTAAGATGTCTTGAGTTGACCTAGTTTTGCATGTGTCAACACTTCAATTTGTCTCCCACTGACACAAGCACCTCACAACTGTGATGCAGGGACACCACCTTCCAAGCAGTGTTGGGCCATGGTTGATGTACAGAGATTGACGCAGTGCAAGTGTAGACTTGGCATTACTTAACAGTTCTTCAGCTGCTGTCCCACAATGCCTGGCAATGATCATTCTCATCACAATTGTGAACTTCACTGCCCAGGGATTATGGAGGCAGCAATTCCATCCCTTTAAAGCCCCACAAATTTTTGAAATGCCTTGTCCTGATTGCCCAGCTTGGCAAGCACACCTGGCAACTCTGCACTGCTGCGTGCAACTGCCCAGCTCACGATGCCAGTTACATGCTCCAGATGTGCTCTGGCTTGGAGTAGATGATAGGAAATAATGGATCTCCTGAGCCTTTGGGAAGAAGAGGCTGCGCAAGCACAGCTATGGACCAGCTGGAGAAACATGGACATCTACAAGCAGATTGTATGGGGGATGCAGAAGAAGGGGTATAATAGGGACCGGCAGCAGTGCCGTGTGAAAGTGAAGGGACTGTGGCAAGCATACCAGAAGGCCAGGGGGGCCAACAGTCAATCCAATGCCAAGCCAGCCACTTTTACAAAGAGCTGCTTGCCAGAGACCCCATTACAACTCCATAGACCAGCATTGATACCTCCGAGGAGCCAGATATCAATTAAACTTCCATGGAGCTACTCTGCAATCCTCTCCCAAAGGTTTCTAGGGATGGCAACCTTATTTCTCCCTCCACAGCAGGACACTTTCCCACACCACTCAACGATAACTTTGGCAGGTACCATTGCATTACACAGGCTAGCAGCATAAGGGCCAGAGAGGATTTGGGATACCAGTAGCAGCTGTTCTCGCTCTGCCTTTTGTTCTCCTCAGGGGTGAGATATCAGCTAAAATCACCACCACTTGTGGAAAATGATGCCAGTATTCAGTGCCAGGCCCCTATACTCTTAGTTTCATGCAATGAAGCAATTCCCTCCTCATTTCCCACACTCCTGGCAGGCCATATTCACCATGGCCAGTGCTGTGAGTGGAGCTGTGCACAAGCGCTCCCAGCCTTAAGTGTCAATAATGAAGTTTTGTTTGAAATTTTAGGGGCGCAAGAGAAGGGAGTTCTGAATCTTAACTTTCACTTTCCATTGTGACTATCCTGACAAATGGTATCTCTGCGTGTGATCTACAGGTGCTGCCATTGCAGCCTTTCCCTCCTCCACACCCATGGAATGCCTGAGTTAAATAAGGAGGAAAAAGAAGAGGACTCAGGATGCAGGGCCGCCTCTAGGTTTTTTGCCGCCCGAAGCAAAAAAAATTTTGGCTGCCCCTCATNCTGGGTGGGAAACAGGCTGTAAAAATGTAAACAAGCTGCTAACCCTTTTGGTGGTGAGTGAGCTTCAACGGATATTTCAGGGGACTGTGCCATGAATCCCTGAATCTGATTTTAGAGGACAGCACAGCCTGTCACCCCTTTCCGTGTGTCCTGTTGTGTACCATACTAGACTGGATGAACATCTCTCCTCTGTCTCAATCTGCTACCAGTGAGATCCGTTGCATTTCAAGCTTGTGTTTGTGAGATGATTATAAATTAAAGTTGTTTGGACAAATAGCACGCTACCCCGGCTATTGATTTGAAGCTCCGATTTCTCAGTTGCAAACACTCTGTTCTGTCTCTCTGCCCTGAACGTGCCTGGGATCCTCAAGGAATGCAGTTCACCCAAGTTTGGAAGTATTGTTACATTCAATCTTTAAATATTAGGTTAGACAAGATTCTCTTGTAAAGGTTTCACAAGGGGATAAACACCACTAGAGATAAAAATATCACTTCTGAGCCAATTCCACTCCCCCTGTGGTGCTGTCATCGAGAGCTCGTGCTTAAAGCATAAACTGATAGCTGCGAAAGTCAGCAAAAGGGGTTCTCTCCACATCTGGCGAGGTGCTTCATCATTTTGTTGAATGAAACATCAACTCTCTGATGAGAGGATAAGGCAGAATTTAATGGATCAGTGATCCGTTGTAGTATGGTACATCCTGTGCTCCCAACCTCTCTTCTTTAATTGTATAATGGTCTTCAATTTGCCTGGTCAGTTTCTCGGTCTCCTTACGTATTGTGCTGGTAGATTTTACTGCAAACGTTATGATCTGTGTAATCTGCACTCATATCTTTATGTTTGGAGTAATAATGTTTAAGAGAAAATTTCCAAGGCACATAGCCCGTTCAATGTCTAACAACCCACGAACCTTTGGAAATCTCTCCCTAAGAGTGTCTGGAGGAATTAGAAATATAACTCACCTTGGAAAGATTAGATTTTTATCGGTAAACGTCAGTAAACAGCTATTTCACTGCACACACACAGACCAACAACAAAATATTTCCATTGTTAACACATGAGATGTACAGACAGGGTCCTGGGGGGCAGTCAGGGGCAGGGATCCCGGGAGGGGGCAATCAGGGGACAGGGAGTAGGGGGGTAGTGTTGGATGGGTTGGGGTTTCTGTGGGGGGCAGTTGGAGGGAGTGGATGGTGGCAGGGTGGGGCTTCCCTCCCCATGGAGTGTCCTGTTTTTTGAATGTTAAAATATGGCCTCCCTACCATTCACAGCATGCTGCCGCATGAGGTCCCCCTCCTTCCTTTCCAGTTGGTAGTGGCCAAAGGAATGCTGGGAAATGTAGCTCTTTCCCTGCTCCAGGGCTGGCTCTATAGGCAGGGAGCTAACCAAGGAACTACAGCTCCCAGAGCCCTCTGTTGGTTCTCAGCTCCCATGCTTCCCTGCCGCCCCTGCAAATGGACTGCCCCAAGCAGGTGCATGCTTTGCTGGTGCCTAGAGCTGCCCCTGACAGGATAACATGTTCACTGAGATCCTGCAAACCAGTGCTGCATCAGGCATCAGCCAAGGGCCTGGAGGGTGAACATTGCAGACAACCTGGAGAAGGACACAGCACACAGGAGAAAGGCCCAGGAGTCCCAGCAGGAAGAGGAGAGGGAGATGCAGTGTTAGAAGACTTTCCCTCAACCCTCCCTCTTCCCTGATTCTTGTCACGCAGACAGCAAGCAGCAAAAGACCAGACGTCAGAACTGCAGACAATGCAATGTTTATTGGGGTTAGTTTCCAAGCAAACATATTCCGAAGTCCTTCACGCCAGTCAGACATATCTCTATATGCCGATAGAGGCTGTTCCCCAGTGTTCCCTTCCCAGCTCTGACACTGCAGAGCATTTACCTTTATCCCCCTTCCCAGCTCTGATGCCGCAGAGCCTTGCCTGTGTCCCTGTTCCTCATTCCCTATTCCTGTCTCCTCGCCTTAGCAAGGATGATTCCAATTGCCCCTTCCACTTCCTGTTTGACCCCAGTTTATATAGTAATATTCTCAACTATACCTTAACCAATCATTTTACTGAAATTTAACCAACCAATCCTAACATATTGTAACATAATTCTCTAATGAATTATATCCCACTACCCCAATTAACTTACACCTAGCAAAACTAACTATACAGCAGACAGAAACAATTAGAGAACCAGACAGATTAACAATAGAAAAGTGGGGGCCATAAAGATAAAACAGTACAGAAATGAGGATTTCACAACTACACCCACTGATAAGTGATTTCTTGCCAGACAGGATGCTATCAAACTAAGTGTTCTTTAAGCATCCGAAGATCTGTTTCTTTATCTGGTGGTGATGGGCACTATCAGGACAGGATTGTATTCCTAACAGTCCAATACCACCTTATTTCAATGTGATTTCTCACTGTTTAAGTGCTCTTTCAAAGCCTCCTTGGGCCACCGAGCTCTTCTAATAGCCCCTGTGGCTATTCAAACTCAGCAGATAGCTGCTCCACCTCCACATCAGCGGCAATTCTTTCCCCTTTGTTTCACAGATATTATGCAGGACACAGCAGCAGTGCCATAACAAGGGCAAGGTGAGTGAGGCACTTGCCTTGGGCGCAGAAGGTGAGGGACTGAGGGACCTGCTGCCAAATTGCCACTGGTCGTCGGCAAGGGAGAGGGGCTGCACATCCGGCTCTTCGGTAGAAATTCAGCAGCAGGTTCCCTAGTCCCTCTCGGAGGGAAGGACCTGCCACCAAATTGCCACCGAAGAATGGCGGCAATTTGGCAGCAGCTCCTTCCCTCCGAGAGGAACCCGCCGCCGAAGAGCCAATTGTGCTGCCCCGTCCCTTGCCTCGGGTGCAAAGATCCCTAGATACAGCTCTGCCCAGCAGGCAGCTATAGCCATTGGGATTTTTTTCACTGAGATCCAATCTTGTGAGTAAACAACACCAGCATCCCTTCAATCTACCAAAAGCATGTTCAACTATTGTTCTGCACCTGCTGAGCTGGTAGTTGAATCTTTCACTGATGCTGTCAAGGTGGTTGATGTACAGTTTCATGAACCAGGAGAGCAAGGGATCGGCTGGATCCCCCAGGATCACTACGGGGATATCAACATCACCAATGGTAATCCATTAGTTGGGAAAGAAACTCCCTGCTTGTCACTTTCTGAACAGTCTTGTGTTCTTAAAGATGTGAGTGTCATGCACTTTCCCCGACCAGCCAACTCTGATGTCAGTGAAGGATCTCCAGTGATCCACCAGTGTTTGCATGTCCTTTGTGGCAAGGTGGCCTGGTGCCAAAATAGGGATACGAATGCCATCTATTGCTCCACCATAGGCACTGACTCTGTGGGTGCTTCAGGGCTGGAGCACCCATGGAAAAAAATTAGTGGATGCTGAGAACCCACCATAAGCCAGCGGCCTCCCATCTGCCAGCAGCCTTGACGATCAACTTCTCCCTCTCCCTCCCAGCACCTTTTGCCCACTGCAATCAGATGTTTCACAATGTGCACACTTATATGACAACGGCCCCCACAGAGGATTTCCCAAGTCCAGAATGATTTCCCACTGACGCGACAGCGGATTGCTACCGAAGTTTCCACAGTCCAATCACCACTCACTTCTCCACTGTCAGTGCAGCTCTCGCTTTGGTGCTCCAGTGCTGGAGGGCTGGGGTGAGTTCTGCACACAGATGCAGGAATGTGGCCTTGTGCGTCCGAAAGTCCTGCAGCCACGATTCATCATCCCAATCCTGCATTACGATGCGGTCCCACCAGTCAGTGCTTGTTTCTCGGACCCAGATGCGGTGCTTCACAATGTGCAGCTCCTCTGTGAACACCACCAACAACTTTGAATTGGTTCTTGTTATGTGCTACATCCATCTATCCCCCAAGAAACTGTCATGTTCCACCAGGGCAGTGCTGGGGGAAGCTTGCAGGAGTGATAGCCACCCCCAAATTTACCTTGGCCGCCCCCCATAGCCACCCCATAGCAGCAGCTGCTCTCCAGCTGCCTAGCTCTGAAGGCAGAGAGGAAAGAGTGGTGGCTGCTGGCTGGGCACCCAGGTCCAGCAGAGAAGTAAGCCCAGGCAGGGGGTCGGGGTACCTGAGAGCAGCCCCTGGCCCATGTCCCTGCCAGGGTGCAACGCCCAGGGCAGGTGCCGGGTCTGGGGCTTCCCACAGTGGCCCAAACTGACCCACTCCAGCCCAGGCTCTTGGACCTTTCCCCCCATGGTCACTGCTCCCTGAGGCCCCTACTGACCCCAGAGCCAGGTACCCCCACTTGGGCAACTCTTACTGGCTGCATAAGCAGCCAGACCCTTTCACTGCCCAGCTCCAGCTTCCAACATGGCCAGAGGTTGGGGCCTCAGGGGAGACAGAACAGAAGCAGAGGGCAAGGCCATGTAGAAGGTGGGGCCTCGTGGTGAGAGAGAAGGGCTAAGGCTCACCTCAGCCCCCCCACCACTAGGAAGAGGCTGGTACCAGCCCTGTGTTCCACACTGACTGTGTTCTTCTTGCAGTTCTTCAAACAGCAGAGGATCACATGCCCTGGGCTCGTAGTGCTTACAAAAATAGTGCAAAGCTGTGCAGACTCCACACTTCTGTCAGAGATGGCGGACAGCAAGTAGAGCCACAAGGGTTTGTAGGATTTGGAAAAAAAGCATGAAAATTATGGGATATAGATTACATGCACTCTTTTGACGTTGACTCCTTGCTCCCAGTCACCCTGGCATGACGCATTTCTGCCCCACTATGTATTCCCAAAACTTCCCAAAAGACAGTGAGCTGAATGGTGATAGGTTGCACGTTGGGATACCTACCCATGGTGCACCACACTGTGCATCTATACAAGCACTCCTTGGTGAATACGCGCAGGGCAGACGCAAGAAGCCAAGTATGAACATGCACAAGTGATGTACTAACTGCAGCAGCTTTATGGTGACATAACTTGCATTGATCAAAGTTTGTAGTGCAGACATGGCCTAAGTGCTTAGCCTGGCAAAACAAGGCTTGTATCTTCGTTGGAGACAGGATATTTTGTTGGAGACAGGAGACAGGATCCTTGAAGCTAATAGCTTTTCCCATTGTCTTTCAAGTGTGTGCTTAGATGTTCTCATCTGGGGAGACATTGTGTTGCTTTCCTGCTTGTTATTCTTCTAACAGCCCCCGTTGAATTAAAGTATAATGAACATTCCACTAACTCTAATCTAGTTATACAGTCTGTCTCAATAACAAGATCATATTCAATATTCATAACATTATTGCATAGCAGCTCCACATCTGCCACAACCACCACACCCAATTCCCCAATCTTCCACCGGCATTGTGCCAGCTTCCCCTCAAACCTCCTCAGCTTTTGCTCTATTGTTTCCTGTTTTCTTGTCCTTTTCTGCATCCTCTCCCTCCTTCTCTCCCCCATCTACTCCCATTTCTGTCTTCCTGCCCTCTCTCTGCTTTCCTCAATTTCTCTCTCCACCTCTCCTCCCTTCTCTACCTTCTTCTCCAGTCATTCAGTCCTGCTTCTCTCTGATTGCTGACATTTCTGTTGCTCATGCATGGATGTAGCTCACAGCGTGGGAACAATGGCAGGAATACCAGTGTAGGCAGCGTACTGGTATTGTGCCATCTAACTCTGCTTACAGCAGGTGTAGATAACCCGGTAGTAGAGAGCACCTGCGGCTGGTCTACCTTAGAGCCACCACCTTTGATAGCAGCACTGGAGCTGCACTAGCATTAGAGGAACAGCTGGAGAATTTCAGTAAATCCTCAGTAGAGACAAGTCCTCTGAATCTGTCCTCCCTCCCTGTCTATGAGCTCACTCAAAGGCATTTTCTTGATTACACTCCCAAATGTACAGGCACACAATAAGGCAAGGAAACCCTTGTTATTCTGAAGTTCCAGCCCTACTCCCCTGGGTTTATTTACCCTTCCTATTGATTTCCTGCCACTCCAGAGCTGCTCAGATGTTCCTCAGCTAGAACAGCCACCTGGTCTCTAGGACTGAATCATCCCTTCTTCCTCCCAGATCCCCCATGTCAACTGGAGTTGCAACAAACAACAAAAAATGAATCACACACCTACGGAAATCAAAGGGACCTTGGCTAAAAGACAGGACCCTTCTAGCCCATCTAAGGTCTAGATGGGTTGGCATCTATATTCCAGTGTCACCACCACCCAGAGCTGTTTGAGCCTGGCTTCCCGTACTAAACACTATACACACATCCGACGAAGTGGGTATTCACCCATGAAAGCTTATGCTCCAATATGTCTGTTAGTCTATAAGGTGCCCCAGGACTCTTTGCTGCTTATACACACTTGAGTTCACTCAGGGTGGAAACAAATCTAGTTCAGGTACTCCTTTTCCCAGGGTCTGTACCCAGTGTTCATTCCAGGGCGCACAGAAATCCACTTCTAGTAATAGTTCTCCTATCACAGCTGGCGCTCAAAGTCCTTTCCAAGAACAGGGCTCCAGTTCAGGTCTTCCCTACCTACAAAGAGCTGTACCCGGAACCCATTCCTGGCTGAACAGAACTCCAGTTCAGGTTCTCCCCATCTCTAGAGGGCTACACCCAGAGCCTACTACTGCAGTTAGAGTCAGAACACCAACTCCATTTTTTGGTCTTGTTATTTCATCTGCTAACACAGGGGTCGGGGCGGCTATAGGCATTTTGCTGCCCCAAGCACGGCAGGCAGGCTGCCTTTGGCGGCTTGCCTGCAGGAAGTACCCGGTCCCGCAAATTCGCCAGCAGCTTGCGGGAGGTCCGCCGAAGCCACGGGACTAGCAGACCCTCCGCAGGCAAGCTGCCAAAAGCAGCCTGCCTGCCTCCTTCGCAGCGACCGGCAGAGCATCCCCTGTGGCTTGCTGCCCCACACACCTGCTTGGCGTGCTGGTGCCTGGAGCCGCTCCTGACAGGGGTGGCCAACCTGAGCCTGAGAAGGACCCAGAATGTACATTGTCAAAGAGCCACAGTAATATGTCTGCAGCCCCCCATCAGCTTCCCCCACACAGGGCTGACTTTAGGCCAATTCGCCCGATTCCCTGGAATCGGGCCCCACGCCTAAGAGGGCCCCGTGCCTTAGGCACCTTTTAAATTTCTTTTTACTCACCCTGGCGGCAGTCTGCTCTGCTAGGGTCTTCGGCAGCCCCGCTCCGCCAGAGCGCTGGCCAGAGCGCTGGCTGGAGTGTGGCAAGCCCCGTGGCCCCGCTCTCCCAGCTGGAGCTTCGGCTGGAGCGCGGCAGCCCCGCGGCCCTGCGACCCCAGCTGGAACTTCAGCCGGAGCGCGGCAGCCCTGCAGCCCCGTGACCCCGGCTGGAGCTTCAGCCGGAACGCGGCAGCCCCATGGCCCTGTGATCCCAGCCAGAGCGCGGAAGCCTCACAGCCCCGTGACCTCGGCTGGAGCTTTGGCTGGAGTGCGGCAGCCCCACGGCCCCATGATCCCAGCTGGAGCTTCAGCTGGAGCGTGGCAGCCCCGTGGCCCTGTGACCCTGGCCAGAGCGCGGAAGCCCCGCGGCCCCTTGACCCCGGTTGGAGCTTCAGCCGGAGCACGGCAGCCCCACGGCCCCGCGACCCCGGCTGGAGCTTCGGACGGAGTGCGGCAGCCCTGCAACCCCGCTTTCCCGGCTGGAGCGCAGCAGCTCCACGGTCCCATGACCCCAGCCAGAGTGCAGCAAGCCCCGCAGGCCCACTCTCCTGGCTGGAAATCCGAAGTGCTGCTGAAGATTGGGAGCACCACCCGTGAGTACAAGCCCCTCCACAGGAACTGAGCCCTGCGCTTGCTAAAGCTGGCCCTGCCCCCCTGCTCCCAGTGCCTCCCACCCACCAGCAGCCCTGCCAATCAGCATCTCCCCTTTCCTCCCCATCAGCTGTTTCGTGGCATGCAGGAAGCCCCAGGGGTGAGAGGAGGAGCGAGGGCATGGCAGGCTCAGGGGAGGGGGCATGAAGGGGTGGAGTGGGAGCAGAGCCTGTGGCACAGCCAGGGATTGAGCAGTGAGCACCCCCCAGCACATTGGAAAGTTGGTACCTGTAGCTCCAGCCCCAGAGTCAGTGTCTATACAAAGAGCCGCATATTAACTTCTGAAAAGCCACGCCTGGCTCTGGAGCCACAGGTTGGCCACCCCTGTGCTATCAGTTTTTTCACTTGAAGCAATCACTAGTAAATCCTGGTCTGGATTTCTTTGCCCACCTAAAAGAGATTTCATATCACTCCCCAGAACTGGCAAAGGAAATGACCACTCTTAGAATTCCAAAATGGGTCTCAACAGCCCCAGTTTGGAGAGGAGTTAATTTCCTGTCTGCTACACAGCAGGGTAGGACGCAATTCAAATTCACGATCCTGTTTGTTGGTCACATCTGCTGAGGAGTCCATCAGCAAGGATGCATTAACTAGCTCAGCCACAAGATAAGAGCTTGATGCAAGAATTACTGGGTGAAATTCTCTGGCCTGTGTTATGTGGGACATTCTGACTAGGTGATCGCAATAGTTTCTTCTGGTCTTAAATCTAGGAAAGGCATGCTGGGAATCACCTCCCTATTCCTGAGGTAAATCTGATGGCCTCAGAACTCTCTTGTGACTTTGGTAGGTTTTTCTCCAGGCTTTTCTTTCCAGACTTCTACCCCTTCAAAAACCCCACCTATGGAATCAGGAGATATATTTATAATTTGGCACCTAGTTGGAAAGGCCCAGGCCGACCCCACTATGACCCCATCCTCATTAGGCAGAAACCATTCGCCTTTCAGAAGTGTGTGCAGGCCGCTCCAGTCAGCAGCAGCAGCACACCCACCACACAGTGTGGGTGTGTCACTATGGAGACACAAATTTGGCCACACTGCAGTGCCCCCTCTGGCTGGTTTTGAGAGTGGCGATGGCAAGGTCGGAAGGGAGAGGCATGTCATCAGAAAGACAGTCACTGTGATGTGCACATGGGATCTTCCTAAGGAGCAGTAGATTCTGAGGCCAGAAAGAACCATTCTAATCTAGACCCACCTCCCGCACAACACAGGCCATAGGACGTTAGAGAGTAGTTCAGATGTATCCATCCCCGTGCCCGCTCCCTCCCCCCCCCCCACCCACCAGGGGTGGTGATGAAATGCTATACAAATGTTCTCTTATCTTTTTCAGTTTTGGCTTTAACATCCTCCCCATTTCATTACCTGAAATCTTGTTTCTCTTTTCCGAAGCGCCCCTCAAGTTACACAGCCTCTTACAATAATCAGACAGGCATCATGCAGGGAACAAGGGGACATGGAGAGGGGATTCTTGCCAGAACTCCCTCAAGACCCCGTCAGTGCTATTCCCTGGTTGGCAGAAGAGAGAGTGAGGGGGAAGAAACAATCACAGCTGCTCTGTCACTTGTTGGCAGCTCTGGAAGCAGGTAGATTGTGTGAGGACTGGCGTTATCTCTGGCGAAAGACAAACAGAAAGGGGAAAGAGAAGAAATTCCTGATCCAAAAGGGCCCTTATCTCCCTTCCGTTTCCCTTGCCCCAGAGAGATATGGCGGACTCAATTCACTGTTGTTTCTTAGAGGGCCCTCCCTCCTCCCTTCTCTCCCTGTCACCTGCAAGCGACTCTGGCTATGTGGTATTGGGTTCTGACCCACAGCACACACAGCTCCTCTGTTCCACACAACACACCATGCACACACAGAGACACTGCCAATGTACCTCTGTCCTGTCTTGCAGCACACACCACTATCCCAGCATTGGGGGACCCTCCTCCCTTAAGGCTTGTTGCCCACCCCAAAATTCACAGGACACAACTGAATTTCCCAGCTCTGTCCTGAAAGATGACCATTTGCAGGGATACAAAAGGTTGTTGTATTTATTTCAGATGTCATGGTACAATGTTATTATCACACGAGTTTCTAAATGTTGTGATGTAGCATCATGGCCTGGCAACATAAGCCTTATGTTTGACAGGCCAAACGTGCGGAAAGGTAGCAAACCCTACAGTTTTTCTGTGTTAGGTTCTTAGGATCTATGATGGGATCATGACAGGTCAAGAGGCAATTCTCTCTTTATCCAGTGACAGAGGATCAAATGTGGGGCTCTAGCACTTTACAATAGGTAGGAAATTACAAAAATCAGAGCTTGGTGGGGAGGAGGGAGGAAGAGGAAGGAGGCATGTGAAATTTATTACTGGATACCAAAGAGTGGCCAAAGCACCCCTTTCTGAACAAATAGCCTAGTCTCAACTCTTGACTCCTTCTTCATTTCAATATATGCACCAATTAGAACACAGCCCTGTAACAGTAGCCAATAGAGTCAGTGCATATTGACCCCTGCCATGTGACAATGACCCTTTGTAATCTTGACCCATGCCATGTGACTAGGGCCAAGCTATAAAGATCAGTCTCTTATCAGTACTTCTGCCAGTCACCACTTGATTACAAGTTAACAGAAGTAAACTAAGAAATTCAGCAAATGAACTCCGAGGCAGAGAACTTTGTGGGAAATTCAGCAAATGAACTCCCAGGCAGAGAACTGGAGGAAGCTGTTGCAGCGATACAGATATTCTCCTGGAGACAGGTGGTATTGAAAAGCAATCAGAGAAGGTGAAATTGTCTACACTGCTACATGCGGCAGACCCAGAGATACTGGGGATCTACAGTACATTCCAACAGGAGCAAGAAAGGGACTGCAAACAGCTAGACAAAGTCATTGTGAAATTTCAAGGTGACTTTGATTGATGTAAGAACAGTATTTGGGAAAGACATTTTTTTTATTAAATATCAGCTGCCAGCCAGCTAAGGCTATGAATTGCTATGTTACAGGCCTATGAAATAAAAAGCAAGATGAATCTGAACAGTTAACGAAAGGCTGGTCCGAATAGAGACAAAATTTTACATGGTATAACTGATAACCAGATCAAAGCAACATTATCGCAAGAAAAGGATTTGATCTGGCAAAGTCCAGTGGGAATTAGCAAGGCTAGTGAGAACTGTCCTGATTCTGAACAACTGCACAACCTACTGTGAGAGGGCGTCTCATTTTGTCAGCTGGTGTGGGTGGAGTTTATTTTGTGGGTGGAATTTGGCAGGGTAGCTCTGCACTTCTCCCTGCCTCCCGCCCAGTTTAAATTCTGCTTACGTTGGAGACAGTTCAGGGACAAAGAAATTTGACCAGTCTGAAGAAAGGTGGAGACAATAATACAAATGGAAAGATCCCCAAACAAGGTGGCCTAATGCAGATGCATAGACATGTTAACCTAGCTAAAAAAATGCATCCCTAATTTGTCACAATTAAATTGTCCAATCAGAATGTGTCTTGCAGCCAGTACAGAATAGCACTGGGATGATTGGCATGAGGAAATCTTTTGGAAATTGAAAATACTTGTTATAGAAGCACCAATACTGAAATACTGAGATTAACAAAAAGCCTAAAATCTCATCGGATTCAAATTTGCAGAGATTAGCAGCTGTCTAAACGCAAGGTGATCACATAGTGGCATATGCATCCAGAGCACTGACTCAAACACAACAGAACCATGATAAGATTGGGAAAAAATTCTGGCAATTGTTTTAGTTTATGAGTGGTTTCATGGGTATATTTAAGGCCAGAAATTAGTGGAGGTAGAAGTGGACTATAAGCTGTTGCAAGACATATTACACAAAATATTGTACAAAACATGGCCTAGACCTCAGAAAATGATCATGAAACTGCAAAACTATTTGTTAAATATGAATTTCAGGCCCAGTAAACAGCCTCTTATAGGAGGCATGCTTTCAAGAGCACCTCCAGACAACAAAAGGAAGGAGATGCAGGAAGAGGAGATTAATGTAAATATGACTTAGACATGACCTCTTTCTGAAGCAAAATGTGATGAGTTCAGATGCAGAACACAAAATGACTCAACCTTAAGAAACTGAGGATAGTCATTCTAGATGGATGTTCAACATAAGTATCCCAGACATTTCTAAGCATAAACCCTTACTGGGACTAGACAGATTAAATTGTTGCGTAGGACAGGGTTCTGTGCAAAGGGCATTGTATCATAACACCACCCAGCATTAGGTCAGAAATACCGAGCATAAATCACAGTGCTCACCTGGATATAGAGAAATGTAAGAAGTGAACCAGAGCTGTCCTAGTCTACCCATTAGCTGTGATACAAATACCATTAAGGCCCCCTAGTACTCTGCAGGGGACAGACAATAGAAGGAAAAACAGTTATGGGGAAAACAGATTCACAAAGATGTCTGATTTGCTGCCAGTCTCCAACTTCATGGGGTAAGAATTTTTCCAGTGAGGGCCAAATTCTGCTGAGCTATACCAGTGTAAATCAAGCATAACTCCACTGAACTAAGCTGAGTCATCACTGAGGTCCACACTGATAGCAGACTCTTTTGCAAGTTTCCTGTATGAAAGGGGAAGCAAAGGCCCACTGAATCTTCCATCATCTCTCATCTATTCCATCACCTCAGTTGTCTTTGCCCTCCCCCCTACTAAATTTCCCCATATTGAATCATTCCAATAGATTCATATATTAATATATTTCAAGGCCAGGAGGGACCATTGTGATCACCTAATGTGATCTCTTGTGTAACTAGGCTTGGCAGAATTCAGGTTTTAGTTTTTTATAATTTAAATGGGCAATATTCATGTTTATTTTCAGTACTTTTGTAGATTTGTGTTGATTTAAATTTTGATGGTTGCATGAAATTATAGGGGGCCAGATAATTTTTTAATGACTAGATGTTGAGATTAAAAAAGTTAAATCTTTATAAACTGTTAAAACACAACTTGTCAACATCACATCAAAATATACAAAGTAAATATCCTTAAATCAACATATTTTACCTGTTTTTACTATTTATTCCCTAGCTCATTTGTAACAAGCCCAGGTAAAAAATCTAGATCACTGGATTTTGACTCTAAGAGGTCCTCAAGGAGCATTTTTCTTGCTTTTCCTATCTGTAAATTTCAAATATTATTGATGGAAATATTATTTTCATTGGTTTGTGTGCATAGGGTGAAATCGGTGTCTACTGACCTTTACTGATAATCAAATTCTTCCAAGCCTGTGTATAACACAAGCCACAGAACTTTCCCAAAATAAATCCTAGAGCATATGTTTTAGAAAAACTTCCCATGTTCCTTTAAAAATTGCCAGGGATGGAGAATCCACCATGACCCTTGCTAAATTGTTCCAATAGTTAATTACCCTCGCTGTTGAAAATGTAAACCTTATTTCCAGTCTAAATGTATCTAGCTTTAACCTCCAGCCATTTGGATCATGTTATATCTTTGCTTTTAGACCAGAGGTGTGCAAAGTACGGCCCGCGGGCCACGTCCAGCCCACAAGACCATCCTGCCCAGCCCTTGAGCTCCCGGCCAGGGAGGCTAGCCCGCAGCCCCTCCCCTGCTGTTCCCCCCTGCCACGCAGAGCCACACTGCTGCGCGGGCAGTACTCTGGGCAGCAGAGCTGCACGCTCCTGCCAAGCAGAGCAGCAGCATGTCTGGCTCCAGCCAGCGTGGCAGCCAGCTGCTCTGCATGCTCTGCTCGGCGTGGTAAGTGGGCCAGGGCCGGGGGGGTTGTATAAGGTGCGGGGGCCCTGGGGAGCAGTCAGGCGACAGGGAGCAGGGGGCGGTTGGATGGGACAGAGGTTCAGGGGGGCGGTCAGAGGGCGGGGAACGGGGGGGTTGTATAGGCATAGAGTCCCAGGGGGCCTGTCAGGAGGCAGGGGTCTGGATGGGGTCAGGGCACTGAGGGGACTGGGAGCAGGGGGGTTGGATAGGGAGTGGGGTTCCAGGGGGCGGTTAGGGGTGGGGGGTCCCAGGAGGAGGCAGTTAGGGGACAAGGAGCAGAGGAGGTTGGATGGGTTGGAGTTCTGAGGGGGGGGCAGTCAGGGGGTAGGAAGTGGGAGGGGTCAGATAGGGGGCAGGGGCCAGGCTGTTTGGGGAGGCACAGCCTTCCCTACCTGGCCCTCCATCCAGTTTTGCAAACCCAATGTGGCCCTCAGGCCAAAAAGTTTGCCCACCTCTGTGTTAGACACATCAAGTTATCAATATCCTTCTTGAATTATAGACGCCAGAACTAGCCACAGGATTCCAGCAGTCACACAAGTGCCAAATACCAAATGGGTAAATGTATATACCTAGGAATAAAGAATATAGGCCATACTTACATGATGATGGACTCTTTCCTGGGAAGCAGTGACTCCAAAAAAGATTTGGAGGTCATGGTGGATAATAAAATAACCTCTATACTCCTACTTGAGATTCCACTGCTTATTCATCCAAGGATCACATTAGCTCTTTTGGCCACAGCATCGCACTGGGAACTTGTGTTCACTGATTATGCACTATGACCTCCACATCTTTTTCAGAGTCACTGCTTCCCAGGATAGAGTCCCCCATCATAGAAGCATGGCCCATATTCTTTGTTCCTAGATATATACATTTACATTTAGCTGAATTAAAACATACATTGTTTGCTTGCACCCAACTGACCAAGCAACCCAGATCACACTGTTTCAGTAATCTGTCTTCTTCATTATTTACCACTCCCCAATTTTTGTGTCATCTGCAAACTTTATCAGTGATGATTTTATATTTTCTTCCAGATCATTACTAAAAATATTAAATAGCATAGGGTCAAGAACCAATCTCTGTGGCATACTACTAGAAACACATCCCATTTACAGTTGCATTTTGAGCTCTATCAGTTAGGCAGTTTTAAATCCATTTAATATGTGTTATGTTAATTTTATATTTTTCTAGTTTTTTAATCAAAATGCAATATGGTACCAAGTCAAATGCCTTATAAAAGTCCAAGTATATTACATCAACATTATTTTTATCAACCAAATTTGTAATCTCATTAAAAAAAATATGAAGTTAATTTGACAGGATCTATTTTCCATAAAATCATGCTGACTAGCATTAATTATATTACCCTCCTTTAATTCTTTATTAATCGAGTTCCATATCAACTGTTCCATTATCTTGCTCAGGATCGATGTTAGACTGACAGTCCGATAATCTCCTGGGTCATCCTGTTTACTCTTTTTAATAATATATTCCATATTCACTGCTGCTGCAGATCGGAGCCTAGCAGAGAATCTGGTTTTGGTGACCTTTCCCCAGGACAATGGCTCTATTGAAATCAGTCAGGAATGTCGTTCATGACTTGCAACAGAAAAGGCATTGCTCTCAGTCTCATCCATATAAAGAGGGATCCGCTTAGCATCAGCACAGCTGGGTGCGGGGGAGGCTGGCCTGGAAAAAGATTTAAACCATGAGCCTGCCTTTCATTTGCACCTGATTTCTCATGCCTTCCCCTATGGTGTCAACTCTCTGGGGTCACACAGATGCTTCTGTGCTTAGCTATGCTCTTTGCAAAATTAGTACCAGTGCAAGGTGCCAGATCAACCACTCCGGAGACTGAAGTCCTATGTTTACCCACTGCATGACCTGTAAGAGCTGACTGCATGGGTAACAAGCTTCTCATCTACACCACACACCACCAATGTACCTCTGCCCTGCCAGAGAGGGACCACCTCTAGAGTTCACCAGGGAGTTCAGTCTCCATGGCTCACTGAGTACTTGATCCCTTTACCGAGACTGCCAACAAGCAGCAAATTAGTGCTTGGCGACTGTGACAGTATTTTTCTTTTATGCAGACACCTGGCTTACTTGGAATGAGGGAAGCAGCAGAGATGAGTTGCCTGAACATGGCACTAGGAGGCAGAAACCCCTGATTTATAATCTAGGTTCTGACATCAAATCTGTGTCACTTTAGACCTTTGTTCCTCTATGTATAAAATGGGGATAACGATACTTCCCTACCTAATCCGGTGAAGATGAGTTAGTCAATCTATGTACAGAATTTTGAAGATGGAAAGTGTTATATAAATTATTATTATTATTACTATTATTATCATTATTATTACTAGTCTTAGAATGAGACCACAAGATCATTTTATTATAGCACAGTCTAAATAAATCTCCCCAAATCTGAACACTCCTGAATGTTGGGATATAAACTTTCCATCTGGGCTTATTTCTATAATGGGATGAGCCAAAATCACAGCTCTGACTTGCCCCACCTTTGGGGAAAGCACTTTGTGACTCCAATCCATCGCTCCAGCCCACCCTCTAACTCTCATTTGATTGTGACCAAACGTAGTCAGGATTAGAAATGCAGAGATGAAAGATTTTGTATACCACCTCCAGTCTCTTGAAATGCAATGCCCATGGAGAATGGTGCCAGCAAAGCTTCAGTTTTTAGATGCTTTGCAGAGGATGGGGGTGTTAAGGTGCCACTTTTTAATGCTTCTGATGAAACCCACTTATTTAGAATACTTGTGAGAGAACAGCAGGCAGAGGGGAAAAGACTCCCATTCCATTGAAAGCCAAGTTGAAGACCCTGAGCTAAAAAACACAATCAGCAAAACAAACAAATGGCATTGATGTCGTTCTTTAGATCAGTAATTCCCTTCAGCCCCCAGGGTGAAAGAGCGGTGGTAGGACTGAAATGTTTCTTGTGACTCTAGGGTCATGCAGGGATTTCAGAGCTTGTCTATACTGAGAAAACGCATGGTGTTGGAAAATGTGTTAACTAGCACATGTAAACTAACACAGTGTTAAACATGCTTTTGCCCTTACTGTGGACAAAGACAGTCGTGTCTTAAAACATCTTCAGTTGTCATGGTTAATCCTAGGGTCACAACATCTCTAAATTATTTTTTTACTTTGCTTAGAGAGAAGGAAAAACCTCCCTCCAGAATTCAAGGGCTTCTCCAGAGAGAGACGCGGAGACAGACAGAGAGAAACCACCCCACAGAACTTTAGTGAATCATAAAGCATGGACAGTCTGAGGTCACAAAGCCTTGGAATGCTGGGAATGCATTTTTGATGTAATGTGCAAAACTTGTCACCGATTAACAAGTCATTGCCCTGACTCTTATCTGCTCTGTCCCTGAGGGGTCCATTGCTACACGCTGGGTAAGAGAAATACCTGTTACGCAAACCTCCACCTGTCCCTTCCCAATGGCCCAGGAAATGTGTGTGTGTGAGAGAGAGAGAGTGTGCACACTTGTGCATGCTTGTATGTGAGAGAGAGAGCGCCCACGTGCATGTATGCTCACACCTTGGTGAGGTTCACAGACCCTTTATCACCATACTCTCTCCTTACATGTACTACAGTTCATGCTCCCACACATGACCTTGGGTCTGAGCCCTCCCTTACAGCAAAGAAGAGATACACAGAACTTTGTCTGCTGGGAAGTAGGGGGAGTTTTATCCAGGGGCTTGGCTGGTAGCTGATTAGAACAGAAAGCTGTCCATTCTTCAATACAGGAATTTGTGGTGGGACCTGGGCCAAAGATGAGGAAAGGCAGGAGGTTATCTGTAAAGCTGCTGCTTCTTTTAATGTCTCTCCTTTCCATTCATGTGCCAAAGAAGAAGAAAAATGATTATGCTTTTAGTTTCTCAGCTCTGAGCTGGAAAGAAGAGGACCATGTGACTCAGTGACTTGTAAAGCATCAATTCCCTGAGGACAAAATTAGTGGCAAAACTGTACACTGGTGTACATGCAGAAGCACACATGAACTCAGATACATATGTACAGACACACATACACATATATACATGCATAGACACACACACTGTACATGCAGACACATACATATGCATATATATATATATATATATTCATACACCTAGACATTCCTGTGTCTAGAATCTCTCAGTACATTTTCCAGACCTGACGAAGAGCTCTGTGTAGGCTTGAGAGCTTGTCTCTCTCCCCACGAGAAGTTGGTCCATTAAAAGATATTATTTTACCCATTTTGTCTCTAGAATCTCACATGCACACAGACATGCTTATATAATCACACACACGTACACAGACTCACTTGCATTCATGTGTGGACTCATATAAAGACATAGCCTCACATGTATGTCGGGATACCCAAATTCTTACTAACATGCATGAAAACAGAAAGACAGACTCAGTCACAGACAGACATAAACAATCATTGGCGTGCATGCGCGTGCGCACACACACACACCCCTCACCTGACCAGCCACTCAACAGATCTTGTGCCAAGAAGCTACCTGTGGGGGTGAAAGAGGAATTTTGCTCAGGGCATTTTGGAACCAAACCTAACCACAGTCTCTGAGTGGCAGGTCCCACACTCAGTGAGAGCAGCAGAAGTGAAGGGGGGGGGTGTGTGT
>NC_133769.1:98965687-99134994 GCF_003597395.2 Chelonoidis abingdonii
TGACTGCAATATATCATATGCATATGATAGAGTATTAATTAATACCTGTATTACTAATAAATGTGGCGTTTTGCCTTAATCCCCCTGAAAAGATCCTGTATAGTACTTTGAGTACAACACCTCTCACATCTGTCACTTACAGGTGGTCCCTCCAGGTCATAGAGGAGGCAAAATGTGACAAGCTTTCTCTACTGCTGCCTGTGCTGTAATTGCTTTGGGATACACAAGAAGCTGGCAGGCAGGATTTTCAAAAGTGCCAAAGTGCTCTAGGAACAGAAGAGGGACTTGTGTTCCTTTAATCACTTTTGAGAATCCCATCCTTAGAGCCCAAGACGGTCAGTCAGTCACCTTTCACCCACATCTAGTTCACTTAGAGTTAAAAATAATGGGCTAGGAAAAGCAAGCTAATACTTCTAAGGAGTCATCACAATGAAAAAAAAAAGCAAAAGCAAAAGCAAAAGCAAAAGACATTGCAATTGCAGAGCCTTTTATTTACCAATTTTAATCGAACCATCAAGAATACAGGATGTAACCCACAAGCATTCTGCTCATTTTAGGTAGCTGTGGGTACATCTACAAGGCAAAGTAAAAAGCTGTGGCCCTGAATCAATTGACTCTGGCTCACAGGACTTTGGCTGCAGGGCTAAAAATAGCAGTGTAGATGTTCCTGCTCGGGATGGAGCCTGGGCTTTGAAACCCAAGGGTGGAGGAAGGTCTCGGATCCCAGGCCTTAGACCATGTGGGGACATCTAGACTGCTAGTTTTAGCCCATGAGCCCAAGTCAACTGATGCAGGTCCTGAGACTGACTCACTGTCGTGGGTTTTTCTCAGTAGCGTCAATATATCCTGTATGGTCCTGGGCCACAATCACGCTTGGTGATGGCATCAAGAGTTACATCAGAGATGCATTTGATCCAGTATGTAGGGAAGCTCTAGTTTCTGCAAATTGTCTGTTAGCTACTCAAGGAAGGGACTATGTGCCAAATTCTGGTCCTGGTGAAGGCTTGATCTGGTTGAAAATTCTTGGCAAACTTTTTGGAGATTTTGTTGTGAAAGTTTGTAGCTGCTTTTTATTAGCAAATAGAATGGTTGATTTTTTTTTTTAATTCAAAACTTTTGCGAAAAGAATATAAATTTTTTTGTGTGATTTTTTTTTTCCCTGCAAATTTTGACTGGCTCAGTTGAAAACAACATGATCTTTACCACAGGCTTCAATTATAACAGCACTTGGCCCCTTGTCTTTTCATTTTGCCTGTGAGTTGCCAAGCACACTGGCACTATATGCGTAATAATAAACAATAGTGTTTTAAATTGACAACCAAATATACATTATGCAAATAATGAGGAGGAGACAGAACAAGGTGAAGGAATGGGAAAATTGGACCTCTGAAATCTTCTAATTGCTGGCTGGTGATGGGGAAAAGGGATTGGGGTAATTTTGGCATCTGTCCTTAATGTTGAATGGTGGGAAGGGAAATTTAGCTCAAATGAGCTAATTAATATATATATATATATATATATAATTTCCACGCAGTTATAGAAAAGCCAGTCTTGGAGCAGCTGCTAGGTCATTGTTTGTGAATTTAAAAATAAAGATTACTTGGCATAGGCTGCAGGGCTGGAGGCAGCCTCTCTCTCTCTCTCTCCTTCTAGGGAGAGGTAGATGAGATTGGGAAACGTTAGCTAATCCAACTGTTTGTTTCTCAGGTGTGGCTTGGCTTTCAAATCTCCCCCCTCTGGCTGCTCAATGAGTGAATATCCGAGGCCCAGATGGTGCACCCTGCTGGTGTGAGATGGTAGGTCCTACACTCTAGAGAATTCTGGATGTCCTGCCATGCAAATAGCTAATGATGTCAATTTAATTTATTTTAGGAGGCTTTGTCTCTGGCAGCCCTGGTTGCTAGTTTTCCCCCTCCACTGTACACTCAGTGATCTGATGCCTTCTAGCAGCTATGCACAGATTTGGAGACTCAGAAGTGAACATTTCCATTTGCTATCTCTGATTCCCTAAGTCATCCAATCCTCTCAGCCTGGGATGGGAATTGAACTCATAACCTAGGAGTAAAAAGTGCTAGGTTCCCACACTGATCTGCTAAGCATCCAGTCCCCCATGTCCCATTTATCATTCCCAACCCCCTGCACAACCTAGTTAGGTTCTTTTCCCCTTGTGTCTCAGACTATAGTTGCTACTATCCTGCTCCCTCTTCTGCAGCTCCTTGTGGGGATCCAGTGCTTTCCCCTAATGCCTCTGCTGCATTTGGCACACCAGCCTTGGCAAACAAAAGCAACATTCTAAAGAACCTGCCCCCAGATTCTTGGCAAAAAGAAAAAACAAGAACACCCCCTGCCAAATTATACAGCCACAGAAAGAGCGTGAGGCGTAGGAGGGTCTGACTCGATTCAAAGCCATTCTCCACCTGCTTACCACACTAGAAAGGAAATCGGAGAAGGGGACAGAAACCCGTGATATGCTAGAGGGGGCTCTTGTTAAATTTGGCCAAAGCAAAGGGGGAGTTGAAGAGATCACCCTGCATCTAATAGAGCTTACCCGCTCCCTGGATTCTGCTGCCACTGCCAGAGCTGGACTTTGTCCCAGGGGCTTACACAAATATTTCTGCAGAACAAATGCACTGGCATGCCCCAGACAGCTCCAAGCATCAGGTATGTTCAAAAACATCTCCAAGGAAAGATATAGCTGATTCTCCTGCACCCTCATTTCAAATGACACCAAGCGATACTATCAATGCACTGCCTCTGTTTTTTCAGAACCAAAGATTAACATTTCTTGCATGTGCACTTCAGACAAGTTTGTTTGCAGAAGTGTTGGCTCCCGCCTGGTTGTGGTTATGGGAAAGCATTTTTGTTTAAATAGGAAACAAATGAATAGATCCTCCAGACACTGACATACACCCCGGTTATCAAAAGCTAAAGGAGAAAATGTTGGTGGGAGTCTCTGGTTAAAACATGGGCAGCAAATCACTTGGTACCCTGCCCCAGTTCTTCTGCGACCACTTGCCTGCTTGTTCTGAGATACTGTATGTTCTTTTCAAATCACCCACTTCTTTTTCAACAGACTAGAAGGAGTGGGAGAACTAAAACTGATGTGATGTGAGTGCAGCTAAGTATAGGGCTCCTAGTCTTAGAATAGCAGGAGTTGCTGCAGGTAAGCATGCAGAGGCGCCGGGGTCTACAGTACAAGAGATTGCTGCATACAGGATGAGGAACCCTGGCAGAGCTGTGGGGGTGGCCCAGGACCAGAGCAGTAATGAGTGGAGGAGGAAATGGCAACCTTGAAGAGAAAGGTTCTCTCTCTCCCATACATATCTAACAGAACTATTTACCTCCTGATGGCCAATAGCGGTGGCTCCTGACATTCCCCCACATGCCACAGAAAGAGGAGGGGACAGAATCAACCTTGGAAATCCCCTCTGTCTCATCACTGGGGAAAGGGGGTCTTTGTGGTGATCTCACCCAGTCTGAAACCCTCTGTCCTGGTGTGTGAGATTAGCATGAGTGAGCGAGAAGCAGTGAGGAGGGAAGTGGGGGAGGAGGGGACGGGAGGGGAGTCATGGGCAGGAAACCAAGAATACATCAGACACTCTATATTTAGATCTTTTTATTCAGCTGAGGACAATATTCCTTGATTTCTCATTGTTTGGGAGAGGGCAGAGGGCAGGCAATCTATTCAAAAAGCTTTGTCCTAAGAGATGCCACTTTGTCTGGGCACACCAGGGGTGGAGGAGGGGCATATTAGGCCAGTCAAGTGTGCTTTCTGGGGGTTTATCAGTCAAAGCGTCCTGGATTGGGTAGGTGGGAGGCTTGTATTAGTGATGCTGTCACAGGGTATTAGGGTAACCATTGCGGGGGGAGGTTTGGACCTGGAACACTTCTGTACTTTGTCCTTGGACAGTGACTCATACCAGACAAAGTCTGTTGTAGGTGTGTGTGTGGGGTGTGTCCACGGATTATTGTTACCTTCTAGGGGCAGGGGATAAACACAGGCAGGGATTCAATGTAGGAACGTATGCAGAATGGTGTGTGGACGTTACCAGAGTGCAGGTGGCTGGGGATGGGCGGGGGCAGAGAAATCTGGGGCTGCCCATTTATTCCTGCTCCTAAGAGTGGGACAGAATTGTAACGAAAATAATATATTCATTCTACAAAGGACTGTAGGTGCAGCCCCCTTAGGAAGTGGGGAAGAACCTGAGCTAGATTCCTGTGCCCCTGGAACAGATGCTGGGTACAGTCCTAGGGGGGGAATCTGAGCTGGATTCCTGTGCCTCTGGAACAGATTCTGGGTACAGCCCTGGGGGGGAACCTGAGCTGGATTCCTGTGCCCCTGGAACAGATGCTGGGTACAGTCCTAGGGGGGGAATCTGAGCTGGATTCCTGTGCCTCTGGAACAGATTCTGGGTACAGCCCTGGGGGGGAACCTGAGCTGGATTCCTGTGCCCCTGGAACAGATTCTGGGTGCAGCCCTCGGGGGATGGGAAGGGAATCTGAGCTGGATTCCTGTGTCCCTGGAATGGACACTGGGTGCAGCCCCAGATATGCTGCTGTGTAAAGCTTGCTATTTCATTGACATTCTTCCCTCTTATCATGCTCCTGAGGTAAACTAACTGATAGTATCATGCTGGTGAGATGCTGTTCACCGTGGGGCTACTTCTCCAATGCCTTGCACTTTGTCTGGTACAAGTGAGTGGAGAAATCTGATCAGGTGCAAATAATTATACAAAGTGCAAGACACTGGAGAATCAGACCATAGGTATGTAGGACACATATACCAATTTCTCAATATAACCATCTCTCTCTTTCCTGCATTTCAGCTCTGAGTCTATTTTTAAACTCTCTCCTCATTACATACCCTGCAAGATAGATATCAAGTGCCCCCACTATCCTGCATTGTGCCATATCTTGCTGTATTACATACTTTACCCTTGGGGATCTCAGTCCAGGTTATGTGTGTACAGAATTTATGTTGTTTGAGGCATCCCTGTTGATCCCAGGATATGAGAGAGACAAGGAAAGTGAGGTAATATCTATTACAGGACCAGCTTCTGTTGGCAGAAGTTACAAGCTTTCAAGTGACACAGAGCTTTTCTTCAGGCTGGGGAAGGAAGCAGACTGTACAAAACTCAGGCAGAATAAAGCACTCTGTGGGAACAGAGGGCAGCAGGCACAAAACCACTGCCAACCCAGCTGATGCTAACTGGGCCTCTTGTCGGCAGACTCAGCAGAGGGGCCAAGTACTGAATGGGCTGTGGAAATTAACCCACTGCCCTCTCAGGGGCTAGAGGTGTTTCCTTGAGAGTGGGTTCAAGTCACACAGGCAGGGAACAGAGCATGGGCACAGCTAGCACTGTCACTTCTGCTGCTGGTAAACAGGACTTCAGTGTGGCATACTGAGCTCAGCTACACCACTGTAAAGCTGAAGGCAAGGCCAAATCCTGGTCCCAGTAAAGTCCCAGGGAGCTTCTTTCATTATTTTAAATGAGATCAAGATTTGACCCTAGCTCCTTTGGAGTCAGCGGAGTTACTGCAGATTGAAATGGAGGCAAACAAGGTCAGGCCTGGAGGGACTGATTCCAACCTCCCTCACACAGGTAGAAACCAGAACTGATGCCAGTGGAATTAGTTACGGCAGTGTAAAATCTGAATGAGAGCAGGAACTCACCCTCTGAGTCACATTCATCTCAGGTGTAACATGAGTGGCTTCACTGGAGTTACACTATAGATGATTTTGGCCCTCAGCCTCCAGGACTATTAACCAGGCATAAAAGAGACTCCACCGGCATAAAAGAGATACAACTTATATTTAGTTTTCTCTTTAGTCATGAAAAATAATAATGCTGGGGGGGGGGAGAAGAAATGATCACTTTTGTTTTTCGCTCCTCATTTTTACTTCACATCATGAGTCATGTTATCATGTTCTCAGGAGCTGAGTAACTGCCGGGGTTATTTTTACCATTGCTCTTGTTCAGCAGGCTTCCTTTTCTCTGCCGCTGCTGCTGGATGGACGAAAGACATGAGGACGGTGAGTGGAGGAGAACTGAGGGTGGGATGGCTGTTTGGGGGCGGTGGGGGTGAGCCCCACCCAATTAGGAAACAAAAGCAATATATTAATATCCAAAAACAACAGGATAAGCTCTGATGTATGTCATATATATATATATTATTATTTATTATATTGGGGGAGAGAAATTCCTTTCCAATGCTAGTCACCAGTCTGGAAAAATAAAGAAGGAAAGCAGAACATTTTTTCCTTCCATCAAAACAGGAAAGAGATGGGGAGTGGGGTTGGGAGGAGATACATACACATAGTAAAATGTTGCCAGAGTAAGGAGATGGCTACCCTTTGCCCTAAACTTGTGGGGGAGAGCAGGGTATGTACGCACTGAGAAAGGTGCATTCTTTCACTCTCTCAAATAAAAATACATGCATACAGGTAGGTTTGAGGTATATATCAATTCTCCCACTCTGCTGTATCATATCCTCTCTTTGTATCTCTCTCATTCATACATCCACAGAGAGACAAAGAGGTTGCCCATCCTTCCCCCACCCCCCAGGTGTGTGTGTGGGTGAGTAGTGCCAGTCACCATTGTAAGAGCCCCTTTCCCAACCCTTCTGTATCAACAACTGTGTAAGGTCCCATGGGTCTGGCCTATGATGTCCCCTTCCCCAACCTCTTCTTTCATTCAGTCACTACCAGGGATCCCTTAAGGGGAGTGAGAGAGATTTACAAGCTCACCATGAGGGGCAGAGGAAATCCTGGCTCAGGTGAGTGACAGTGGAAGTGGGGACTCCCTGGGAGGTCCTGGCAGCTCACACCAAACACTAACTCCCCAGGTGGTATCTCTCTGTCATGTAGTTGTTCTGCCAAGGTTTTATTTAACACCCGAAAAGCAGTTAGAGCCCAGAGGCCCTGTAATCCTTCCAGTTCAACACAGAGTCAGAATATGCAAACCCTAAACAGCTGTAACTTTTTCTTTCTCTAAGCCAGGGGTAGGCAACCTATGGCACGGGTGCCAAAGGCGGCACACAAGCTGATTTTCAGTAGCACTCACGCTGTCCGGGTCCTGGCCACCGGTCCGGGGGGCTCTGCATTTTAATTTAATTTTAAATGAAGCTTTTTAAACATTTAAAAAAACATATTTACTTTACATACAACAGTAGTTTAGTTATATATTATAGACTTATAGAAAGAGACCTTCTAAAAATGTTAAAAAGTATTACTGGCACGCGAAACCTTAAATGAGAGTGAATACATGAAGATTCGGCACAGCACTTCTGAAAGGTTGCCGACCCCTGCTCTAAGCAATGTTCTCACCCCATCTCTGCCTCCTTCCTTCCTTCCCTCTTTCCCTTGCCTCCTTTCTGACTCCTTTAGGGCTAAGTTTGACCTTCAGGAAGTGGGTGCAACTCCCATGGAATGTTCTGGGGCAAATGACAAATGGTTGTGTAGGTGACACAACTGTAGCCTTTTTATGATCATACTTATACTGGGGTAAACCTGGAGTAACTCCACTGAAGCTAACAGAGTACCACTGATGTGAAATCAGAACTGGCCCCTGGTGCATGCTAGTCAGAGAGCAAGATTTAGGTGGCTGAATTCATCTTTAGCTGTGACTTCACTGAAGTATGGAGTTACACAAGGGATGAATTTATCTGGGTGCAATAATGGTAAATTACCTCCTGCTATTTCTGTTCCTGGGAACCCCACCCAAGCTTTGCTAATGGATCTCAATCTTGCTTATACCATTTATGCTCTTCCACCCCTGGGTCTGCCCTCCTCCCACAGTTCTGCCAATGCACTACCCTGCAGCACCCTCTGCTGCTAATACACCCTAATCCTCAGCAGCAGCACCCTCTGTTTTCCTGTTCTGGGCTCCCATACAATTCAGCCAATGTATCTCAGTCCTGCTCTGCAGGGTTGGATCCTCACCTGCTATTCCAGTCCAAAGAGATCCACTCAGCTATACTGAGACACTTTAGACCCTGACTTCCAGACCTCCTATTTTTTTCTATTGATTAATTTTAAGTAGCATTCATCATGGAGAGGCTGAGATGTGTCCACAATTCAGTCTGCATCTTGCTTCCCACTATAAACTCAGTTTTGTTTCCTACCCCTACAAAATCCTCAGAAAAGGTTGTTAACACTCACATGTTGCATATGTGATCTGTGGCCAGCCGAGAATTTTTTGCCAACATTTGAGCTGATGGGAGAGAAGCTGTTTATGTGCTAGGGAATCTACATTGTTTTAGGACTTTTACGTGTATGTTAAACCAATTCCCAATAACAAATAAATGATTGGGGTACGATGTACGCAATTCTTCATTGTTCAAAGAGGGGAGGAAATTTCTAATAAAAAAACTTCATAATTAAAACTCCAGGCTATCGAACATGCAGGGATCGTGTAGGGCTGTCATATTTGTGGCTTGCTTGCTCAGCCATCACTAGGTTGTGACATTGTCCCGTCAAGTCATGATGACATATAATGACATTTTGGCCCATTGCATCTAAACCTCATCCCACTGCAATATGCAAATGACAATGCAGTGTCCAACTGTTGTGATGTGACATAACATAATGACATTGATACTGGCCTCCAAAGTGCTTTGGAGTCCAATGAATGTCTCATGGCAGTCCTTATAGAAGGTGCGATCGCCTCATTAGAAAGGTGACGATTCTGGAAATAATGAGGTGAGCAGAAATCCTATTTCGTAAAAGCACTGAAATAAAGAGAACAGAGAACTAGCCAAGTTCAGAGCTGAGGTAAGCAGGGGCAGCCCCAGTGAATTGGTATTGGGCTCAGTGGAGTTGCATCTGCCCAAATCTGAATTTGGCCCAGTACCTTTAACATTTTTTCACAAGAGAAAAATCTGTCCCTGTGTTAAAAACAGAAAAGACAAATAAATAGCCTCTGAAATCCAAGGAACTCTGAATATTATTTAGTTCTATTTTCCGCCAGGGTACAGGTGGATGATTAGTCAACTTCCAAACATCCTCTTCCTTGTCGTTTAAAGATTCAATCGGGATTTAGCTTTTCACTGTTGCTGAGCTTCTAAAAATTCCCCAGTATCATCCACATCAAAATAAATAACTTTATTTCCATCCAACCTTACATGTAATGTAGCTGGTTGTAGAAAAGTCAGTACTCCAAAGGCAGACCCTAGAGTCGTACAACATTTCCTAATATCTTATGTCTCAGAGAAAAGATGCAGCACTTCCTGCTAGCTTAATCCTCAGCCCCACTTGCTTTGACTGATGTATGTAAAGTGCTCAGCTCCCACGCCGACACTGGTCCAGTCCTGGACGAGTAGACACAGAGAGTGGGGTCTATGAGCCATAATCTCGGCTGATGTAAATCATAATAGTTCTACTGAAATCAGTTCAGGTATGCCCATTTACACTAGCTGAGGATCTGACCCTGTATGTTCATATGTGTGATGATTGATGTGATGTGGACCCAGCTAGGATGGTCAGTGGACCATGCCTAGAGCAGTGGTCTCCAAACTTTTTTGATCGCGCATCCCTATCAGTAAGAAAATTTTGAGCATGCATCCCCTGCTGCCTCAGCTCTACCATTTTTGCCAAAGCAAAAAAAAAGAAAAAAAAAAGAAAAAGGCACTCCTGCCACGCCCCCCAAGGATCCTCTTGCGCACCCCACTTTGGAGAACACTGGCCTAGAGAATGAAGGGAGCAGTAACACTAATGGTGTTAGTGGGGAGTGTGACTGGAAGATCTAAGAGAAAGCTCCTTTAAGATCTGTGATATATTGGGGAGGTGGCACTATGCCAGAGGGGTATATGAGACACTGCCTTCCCATGCTTCAGTTCTGGAGTTAGGCTCGGGTCTGATTCAACACCCTTCCATCCCAAGCCTTTCCTCCTGCACCTGTGTGCCATGGGTTGGATCCTCAGCTGGTGTAAACTGGCCTAGCTCTGATGACTTTACACCAGCAGAGAATCTGGCCTCTTGCTTCCTGGTTTAGGATGAAGGTGGCCCATGTACCTTGCTAAGTCAGAGCACTTAGCTTTCCCCAGCCTTTCTATGTGCATATTAAGCTTCTGTGAGTTAGGTTACATTTCTCTTGGAAGTAGGGAGCAGAGGGGATTGCTGATTGTTATAGGAGACGTAGATACAGAGAATCTGATTCTGCAGTCACGTACTCCACAGGTTCCTGATTTACACCAGAGAATATGAGCTCAAAGTCAGGCCCTTTAGGTATTAATAGCTAAGCTGGGAAGAGTTGTGATGTCCAGGGCCTCACATTGCAGAGGAGACATTACACTGGACACCCTTCTGCCCATCTCTTGCGGTTGCTGATCATGGAGAAGTTAAAGATCATAGGACACTTCTAGAAGAGTAACTCAGCATCTTAACCAGCATCCCTTCCCTCAGTGAATGGGGTTCTAATAGCTGCCGCTACATTCATACTATTGCTGACCAGGGTCTTTGCCTAGGCTGTCGCTGTGCCATCAGGATCTCTCTGCTGCGTACAGTGCCTTGGGACCCCTGGGGTATGAAGCTGAAATTTTCTATCAGAGAAATCACAAGAGTAAGCACCTTAGCTCCAAATGTGTGAGTGTGTTTGTGCATGTGAGAGAGAAGAGCATGTGGATGTGTCTGTCAGAATGCATGAGTATGTGATTATGGGTGTCTGATTGTGTTGATAGCGTGAGAGAGTGCCTGTGAGTATCTCTGATTGCATTACTCTGACAGAGTATGCATATGGTTGTGCATATGTCAAGAGTGAGGGTGTTAAAGAGCATGCAGTTTGTGTGTGTGAGTGAATAAGGCTGTGTGTAGGAGAGAGCATGGGTGGGTATGTCTTTGAAAGAGAGTACGAGTGTGTGAGAAAGCACGTGTGATTTGTGTGTATGTGTGTGTCATTTTGTTCATGAAGAGAACATGTGAGTTTACAAGAAGGCATGAGTTTATGAGAAATCATGATATGACTTTATCTTGAATTCACCTGTTAACTAACCCTCTTGCATCTCCCAGCAAATACCTCCCTGCTTAATTTCCCTTCAGATGTTTATTACATGTAGAGATAATCATGCGACAAAGTTCCTTTTAGTGCCAAGAGCAACACAAATTCTGTTGTAACAATGTTTGAATTTTTTTGGCTTTCTTCTGCACACAAAGAGATTGAAGATATTAAAATGATATCTCCCTTCAGAGCAAGTGGGATGGCAGGGGAGGGGAAAAAATGCTGTGAGTTGCAATAGTGAAAGTCTTAGTCTTGGGCCAAAAAATTCAACTGCTCTGCTGGGAATACCTTTCTCCTTATCTCTCTCTCACTTCTGAAGGAATTTCTCTCCCCACTTCTATATGAGTATAGGGACATCCCCAATATGAATTATGTTTATTATTGAAGGTCTTTTTTATTTTGGTGAGTATTGAATTGTCAGTACCTTATTAGATTTTTTTTCTCTGTCTTTGATATACAGCCAAGAAAGGAGTTGCTGCTAGCTGTCTCCACCCCTCTCTTCTCCTTTAAAAGAACAGCTGAAAGGGTGCCACTTTATTCTCTTTCTTGCAGACTAAAATAGAGACCCATCAGCTCTCTCCCTGCTACTCTCTTTCCTCCCACTTGATTTTACCTTTTTTCTTGTTGCAACAGAGTATAAGAAGCGGCAGCAGCAGCAGCACTGCTGAGACTTATCACGACTCAGCACACACACAGAATCCAGCCAAGACATTTGCTCAGCTGTCTGCAAAACCAAACCAAACAAATCAGACCTCACATACAACCAAACTACCAGCAACATTTTGAAAGAAAAGACACTGAAACCAGAAAATAATTTAGGAGAAAAAAATTCAGCTTAAAACAACTTTTTTTAAAAAATATGCCAGAAGAAAAAAAACATTAAAAAAAATTAAACCAACAAAAAAAAGTTAAGGAAGAAGATTTCTTTTCGGATTTTGTATAAACATTTAGGAAAACTTTGTTTCAGACCTGGTTTTTTTTGGAAAACATTGCAAAACATTTTTACCTTTTTGTGTGGGTCTTTTTTGTTTTTTAAAGAACAAAAATTAAGAAGGAAAAAGATAAGTGTGTGGACCATCCAATAAAAGGAAATACTGAACGATTTCTTGTGGAGAGGGGGAAGACAGACTTTGGATGCACACATTTTTGGGGGAACTGCCTTTTTAGTTTATTTATACTCCTCTCCTATATTCCTGCTGGCTGATGAGGCAGAGAAAGGGGCAGACAAGTAACCAAGACTTACTTTTTAAAAAATAAAGTCTCTGTTTTTTAACCCTCTCTTCCCCACTCCATGATTGTGGGAGATGAGAGAAAATAACTTGGAGAGGAAAATGAAGAAGTGCAGAGCCCTCTGTGCAGAAGGCAAGGCTGGAGCCAAACTGTAAGCAGAGCCTGCCTCTCTCACCTCTTTGCCTAAGCGTGGGAATTTATTATTTCTTTTTAAGTCTGTCCTTCAATGTGTCTGGAACTTTTGGGGCTCAGAGTCGTTATGGATTTCAGATTGATCTTCATGTCTCTCTGGTACCTGCCTCTCATCAGCACTGAGGTGAGTGTCAAACCATTTTACTTTACAACTGAGAATCAATATCTGGTGAACTTTAGACCCAGGATAAAGTATACAAAGCAGAGTGAGAAAGAACTCCTTATAGGTGTTTCTCTGTCAAGTTTCATTGTATCTATGAGAACAGTTGTACATTTGTGAGTTATTATCATTGTCCTTTATTTTAGTTTTTAAAAGGCAAGAAAATGAATAAAAGGAAAATAAATACTGTTAAACAAGCAACATTTAAGCCACTGAACTGACAGGTAAAAGGGAGTTGTGGAGAAGGGGTCAGTTTTGACTCTGGATTCATAGATGGCCATTCATCCTGGCCAAATGTAGCAGTTGCAGCTTCTCAATTTCTCATGCATTTATGAGTTTTGGTCTTTAAAACTAACAAACCTTATTTAGGCAACTCTTTCTGCAGCACACCATGGCTGGCCCTTGCCCTGCTGGCTAGCTGTTGGTAGGGGGAAACACCTTCTCCCACCACTCCCCAGAGAAAACATGTAATCCAATGGCATCTCAGACCTCTGGGTGGGGATCTTCAAGATGGGTTCTGCTGGAATTAAACAGGGATGAGCCTGTCTGGCAGTTCAAGAAGGAGCCTGGGGTACCTGTTGCAATGGGGGCAGGGGGAGTAGACCGAAAAAGAGAGCCCCCAGTAGTTACAGAAGGCGCTTGCAGTCCGTCTCACCATGCTGGTGGAGTCAGACGGAATGAAAGAGCTCCGGTGTCGTTCAAGATTTTTCTCTCTCTCACGCTGGGTGGAAGTGGGGAGCTCCCTGCGTTCTTGCAGCTGAATTCTAGCCCTGGTTGCTTGGCTGCAGCAGCAGCAGCGTGTTCCCCAGCTGTTCTGGGCCGGGAGCTGCAGCAGGGAGCTTCCTATCAGTTCTGAACAAACACCCAAAAGGAAGGGAAGATTGCATCGATTTGAGAGAGAGGTTTGTGGGGGAGGGAAGGTTCTTAAAGGAACCCACGTCCTCTCTTTTGCTTTCCTGGTTTTATTTCCCTCCCCCAAGATATTCTTCAAACACATTGTGCCTGTCTCTTGGGTCTCTGATCTGTCTTACACCAGTGTAACTGAATTGGGTCCGACCCTCAGCATGCTACATGGTGTTTGTCCGTATGAGTAAAAGTGCGTCTCCAGAGGGTCGGGACATAGGGCGGGAGAGCCGCAGCAGGTTGGCTGGAAATGCACAGCTGCAGGCGGGTAATTACAAATAAAAACGGCTGAAGAAATCAAGTTGGATGCGTTTGCTCCTCCTTGCAGCGAGCTGGCAACAGCAAATAATTTAGTCTGGGAGCGACAGGAACAGCACGAGTAAAGAGGACTCGTACTTCAGCAATAGAGTTATTCATAGAGTGCCCAGGGCAGGACCCAGCCCAGTATAAACAGGCACAACATGAAAAAAACACAGCCCCTCGAAAATGCCCAAGCGGCGGTGGGAGTGGCAAAGGGAGCGAGGCAGGAGAGGGTTAACGTGGAGGTGAGCCTAGCAGAGTTGGAAAGCTGGGACCTGGGACGCAGCCAAGGCAGGTTGTTTTGACCACCAACTCGTGGAAAGAATTCTCCTTTTGTTCTCCGTGCTCCTGTGAGTCGTCATGCAGATTTCACCCACCTCCGCTCGCTCCTTCCTTGCGGTGCCAGCGGGGGACACCCCCCCCCCATGCCTCACCTATCAGAGGGAGGGGCAGGTGCACTTCGGGCCCCACCTTTTCTACGGCTGCAATCACTCACTGTGCCAGTCTCATTGCCCAGAGCCAAACCAAATACAACGAAGCGGGAGAGAAGAAGGGCTTCCCCAGCACGGGTGATGATCAGCCTGAGAAAATACAGCACAAATTCATTCCAGGATTTCGGCCCAAAACTCTGTCCGCCTTCTCTCCCTCCCAAACTGCAGGAGTTCCTGTTTCTTTCCTTTTAATGAGGGTAAATCAACATCACGCTCCTGCTAACTCCTCCACAGGCTGCCCCCAGCTCTATCTGGAACAGCTCCGGGGGAAAGTAATAACCATCATACTTAGCAGCTAGATAGCACTTTACATTTTTTTAAAGAACGGGGCAAGCCTTAACCTATTAATCCCCGTAGCCCCTCTGTCAGGTACTCTAAGTGCAGTTTAAAACAACAACAGTAAGAGAACCAAGAAAATGTCACCATGACTCAACACCAGAGTAAACGAGGCAGTTAAGAGACAAAAAGACATAATTTAAAGTCAAATCCCACTGAGAAAAATAGGAACATTAACTCTGGCAAGTCAAGTGTGAGAGTATAGGCAGGCAAAAAGGAATTTGAGGAGTAACTAGTAAAAAACACAAACCGAGAGCTAAATTTTTTAAAGTACACCAGAAGCAAGAAGCCTGCCAAACAATCGGGGGCCACTGGACAATACAGGTGCTAAAGGAGCATTCAAAGAAGACAAGGCACTTGCAGAGAAGCTAAATTAATTCTTTGCATCAGTCTTCACTGCAGAGAATGTGAGGGAGATTCCCACACCTGAGCCATTTTTGTAGGTAAGGAATCTGAGGAATGGTCCTAGATTGAGGTGTAAATAGAGGAGGTTTTGGAACAAGCTGATACATTAAACACTAATAGGTCACCAGGACTAGATGGTATTCACCCAAGAATTCTGAAGGAACTAAAATATGAAATTGAAGAGCTACTAACTGTGGTATGTAGTAGTAAACTGTTGCTTAAATTAGCCTCTGTAACAGATGACTGGCAGATATTTAAGGTCTCACCAATTTTTAAAAAGGCTCCAGAGGTGATCCTGGCAATTATAAGTCTATAAATCTAACTTCAGTTCCAGGCAAACTGGTCAAAACTATAGTAAGGAAAAGAATTATCAGATGCATAGATGAACACAATATATTGGGGAAGAGTCAACTTGGCTTTTGTAAAAGGGAAATAATGTCTCACCAATCTATTAGAATTCTTTGAGGGGATCAACAAACATATGAACAAAGGTGATCCAGTGGATATAGTACTTGGACTTTCAGAAAGCCTTTGATAAGGTCCCTAACCAAAGGCTCTTAAGCAAAGTAGGCAGTCATCAGGTAAGAGGGAAAGGTCTCTCATGGATCAATAACTGGTTAAAAGATAGAAAACAAAGGGTAGGAATAAAGGGTCAGTTTTCACAGTGGAGAGAAGTATAGTGGAGTCCCCCAGGGATCTGTACTGGGACCAGTGCTGTTCAACATATTCATAAATTATCTGAGAAAAGGAGTAAACTGTGAGGTGGCAAAATTTCAGATGATACAAAATTTCTCAAGATAGTTAAGTCCAAAGCAGACTGCAAAGAGTTGCAAAGAGGTCTCACAAAACTGGGTGACTGGGCAACAAAATGGCAGATGAAATTCAGTGTTGATAAATGCAAAATAATGCACATTGGAAACCCTAATCCCAACTATACATAAAAATGATGGGGTCTAAATTAGCAATTACCGCCCAAGAAAGAGATTTTGGAGTCATGGATAGTTCTCTGAAAACATCCACTCAGTGTGCAGCAGCAGTCAAAAAAAGCTAACAATATTGGGAACCATTAGGAAAGGGATAGATAATAAGACAGAAAGAATCAAAATGCCCCTATATCAATCAAATGCCACGTCCACACCTTGAATACTGTGCGCCGCTGTGGTCACTCCATCTCAAAAAAGATATATTAGAATTGGGGAAAGTACAGAGAAGGGCAACAAAAATTATTAGGGGTATGGAACAGTTTCCATATAAGGAGAGATTAAAAAGATTTGAACTATTCATAAAAAACAGATGACTAATGGGGAATATGATAGAGGTCTATAAAATCATGAACGGTGTGGAGAAAGTGATCAAGAAAGTGTTATTTATCTCTTCACATAACAAAAGAACCAGGGGGCGCACAATGACATTAATAGGCAGCAGGTTTAAAACAAACAAAAGGAAGAACTACTTCACACAATGCACAGTCAACCTGTGGAACTCATTGCCAGGGGATGCTGTGAATGTCAAAAGTATAACTGAGTTCAAAAAAGAATTAGATAAATTCATGGAGGATAAGTCCATCAATGGCTATTAGCCAAGATCATCAGGAATGCAACTCCATGCTCTCGGTGTCCCTAAACCTCTAACTGCTAGATGCTGGGACTGGACAACAGGATCGATCATTTGATAAATTGCTCTGTTCTGTTCATTTCCTCTGAAGCATCAGGGATCAGCCACTGCTGGAAGACAAGATACTGGGATAGATGGACCTTTGATCTGACTCAGTACACCCATTCTTATGTTCCTCATTTTAGAGAGGGGAAACTGCGGCATGAAAGGACAGACTCTTGGATGCTCAAAATGAAGCACCCTTTTGGACACTGAAATAGAAGTGGTCTGATATTCAGCCACAACAACCAGAGACATCAATGGGGTGTGCTACACCTCTGAAATCCACACCTCATTTTATGTAAGATTTTAGGTGCCTAACTTCAGGAACCCTGGCTTGAAATTTTTGGCCTAAATAATTTACCTAAGGCTACAGGTGGTCAAAGAAAGGAACAGAAATTATATGCTCAGATCACTATGCGATACCTCTGTCTACAGCACTGCCTGACAGGAATGGGAATGGGAAAGAAAGGAGACATTTTATCAGTGAAAATGGAGCATTAGAGTCAGGAGAACCTTCATTTCCCTGGAAAGTCACAAAGAGGCTGCATCTTTGGGCTGTGGATGGGCAAACATTGTAGTTCTTTTCTCCCCTGTCTGAACTCACAAAAGCTCTGAACTGGAATCAACGGGCAGCTCTAAGGGAAGTAGAGGCCTGGCTAAAGCTGACTTGGTTGAAAAGGCAGAGTTTACCCATTACTGTGCTAGAATGCCTTGGGAACTAATAAGCCCTCCAAATTGTGCCTCCCCCTCCCCCAGAGCCTCATGCAAAGACACACATCCATGGATACATTAAACACCCCATCCTCTATGCAAGTCCCTCCCCAACAAAGCATTCATCATACAAATACACACCTATGCAAATCTGCATGTAAATACACACATGCATGTATCACACATACATTATTATTAGATTTCTGAGCACCCCCAAAGTATGCAAGGCACTTTGCAGAAACAAGTAAAGGCACAGAACCTGCCCTGAGAAGCCTACAGTCTGAATTCAGACCTGACACAACAAGTTAAGGCATGTGCACATCTTGCTGGTTCTATTAAATTAGGTTAGAGATATATCCATCTATGCACCAGAGAAACATCTTAATGCAAATATGTCATCTTATTCCTCGAGCATACATACATCCACACATATATACACCATGCAATTACCCCCTCAACTATCGCCCACCCGCACACACATAGACTGCTTAGGAGAAAACACGCCATGGGAACTGGGGTCAGGTGACAAGTTTGATCCATTGAACCCATGTGATGAGGGCAGTTTTTGTATTTCCCCAAATGGAAACCAAGCTCTCTTTTCCATTCCAACCCTGGAGCTGTTTTTCCTGCCAGAGGAGATGTGGTCGAGGGGAAGGAACTCTCCCTGATCCTAGGGCCTCTGCACTGTCATTTATCAGTATCTGACTCCACAAAGGAGTGAGGGAGGCAAACGGCCCCTAATATTCCCCCGCACATAACTGCAACTGCACCAGAACATACCCAGTGGGAGGATGACAAACAAGTGGGTTGAATCCTCCGCCCCAAAACATCACCTCCTGCTTTGCATCATTTCTCTCTTCCTCATTTTGGTCTCTCCCTGTGTGGGCACCGGGGAGAGGATGGACGTAAAGCAGGGTATGAGGTATCCTTGACTCCTCGTAGCTCTTTCTTCTCTTACCCAGACCACAAAAGGGAAGCAGTTGGTGCTGTGGGCTGCCCAGCGGTTGTGTTTGTTTGAGCAGGCGAGTATATTTCCACCTCGCGCACAAAATATGAAACATCATCTATGTTGGCAGGGAGGGAAAAATAGAAATGTGCCCATTTCTATGCATTGTGAGAGGTGTATTTACGCACATGCGCACCAACACGCGTGCGTTCGCGCACACACACAGTGTTTGGGCACTGCTTTAATACTGTCTGGTGATGTCAGAACTCAGAAATGCTGGCCCCCAGCAGTAGGTTTTTTTGGAGGGACTGTGATGGCATTTCTCACCTTCCTCACCAGGCTGAAGATGGCGCCTGCCTGAGAGGACACACCCCTGCCTCCATTCAGTACCCTGATGGAGTTTCCCTACCCAAACCCACATTCACAGCCCTGTCACTGTCCCCCTCTCCACCAACCTGCAGAAGCTCCTGAAACTCTTAACTGACTGCTTAACGGCAGGCACTGTAAGAGCAGCATGCATGACGATTCCTCACTGCCTGTAAAGGGAGGAACTACTTGATCCAGAACTCCTATCTTTCTCAACAATGTCAGCGGAAAGGTCACTAGAAACACTGGATTTGCATCTGATTCGGAAAGATCTGAGCTGTAAAATGCAGTCCTTTTGGTCCCTCCACTTCTACAATCACACCCATCTTTAAGGCCTGGGAGCCCTTCCAAGGGGAGTGGAAGTGGGAAGGTATTTGCCAGTTGGGAAGCAAGGATGCTAACCTATATGCATTTTCCATGTGGCTCATCATAATTGCCATGCAACCTTTACAGAGATGGGCTAAACCAAGCATGGCTTTGGTTTTTGTAAATTTCCATTGGCTGGGCCTGTGCATTTTGGAGTCCATCTCCCAAAGAATGGGGTGGGGCTGTTAAACAGTCCTAGTTTCAGCCCATCTCTAATTTACATCTTCATGGTGTGAAGGCGTAAGCCTCTTATACTGTCCTGCACATGTGACGCTCTTGTGGGAGTGAAATGGTGCAGCCATGGCAGTGAATTTCAGGACGGATCACATGTCTGGGGTAAGCCCGTGGAAATGACAAGGTGATCAGCGTGGGTCTATCTCTCCCCATCAGCTGATGTGTAGGCCGGGAGAGAATGACTGTCTCTTACAGTATTTCCGACACTATTTATACATGTTGTGCTGATGGGCAAATTTTTCCATTACTTTGCCCAGAGGCTGCTGTTACTTGGGGGCTGGGGACTGTATGCCTCCTCTTCATGTCAGGGGATGGGTGGGTGAGACCGGTGCTAGTAGATGGTTAGAACATAGAGGGCGAGACTGAGTCACTGGAATCAAGTTAGCAAAGACTGAATGGGATGTTTTAGGGAGCAGAAGCTAAACAATATTTTTGTGCCCATGTGGAATGGATTCTGGGAGAGATGAAGGGGTTTTCCCTGACTTGTGAGAGAGCAGAATTGGTCCCTGGGGGACGGGTGGAAGGATTCCTAAGAGGTTACCCATAGCTGGGCGTGGCACTGGAAGGGTTAAATGCATCTGCCCAGCCAAGGAACCAACAGCCCTTGGGGTTAAGTCAGAATGAGTCTTTTGCCAGGCTCTGCTGGGACTCGCCCATCTTACTCCACGCTGAGGAATATCACAGTGTCTCCCCTCTCCATCCCCAATCTGAGTTTGAGGTAAAGAGAAACTTCTTTTCGTACCTTGCTCTCTTCATCCTTCATGCACCCACCATGGTATAATGACATAGTGGCTATCAACCCATCCCTGGCACTGTGACCCCTCTGTTCTGATCAGCAGTGAGGTGGCTGGGGAGTTTCATAACCTACCCCCTTTCCCAGGGAGAAGGGCAGAGAGCTCAGCGCCTTTCTGCATTTTCCTCCCCCAAATTGGAGGGTCTCCCCTTCCATCCTCTCTCCTGTGCCATTTATGTGGCACTACCCGGATATGCAGAATCACAGCCTAAAAAGGAGGGGAGGAATTTCTTTCTCCAAGCCCCAAGGGTCTTTCTCAATCCCTTCCTCTCAGTTTCACAATCTTTGCTCCCTCGGGGCCATGCATTTGCTGTGCTATTAAATGAGGAGGAATGAGCTGCAATCTGTTGGAACCCATGAATAGCCATAGGGATCACTGCAGAATGGCAGCGCATGCTCCATTCACTGCCCTTGCAGAGACTGATCACACTTTTCAGCACTCCCAGCTCCTGACGGCCCAGGGAATAGGACCTGGAATCTAACCTGAGTTTTCCACACAGGCCGGCATACATATTTCTAACCCCAGAGCAGTGAACTGGCCTCTGCAGCACTCCCTCTTCTCTCCCCCACCCCAACGCGGGTTGGCTCCATGCTACATTGCCCTACTTAGTGTACATGTCCACAAGTGCAGGGGAGGGAGAGAGTCACAAAAAGTCACGAAAGCTTATGCCCAAATAAATCTGTTAGTCTCTAAGGTGCCACAAGTACTGCTCTTTTTTTTTTTTTTTTTTTTTTACAGTGAGTTAATGCATTTGAGTTTCCCCCTTGGCATCTTAGGGTTCAAATCTTACCATAGCAGAGGGCCAAGGACTGAAATAGATCTGGGCTCCCGGTCAGGACTGAGGGGCATGGGCAGAGCTGTGAGAGGGTCTCAGACTGAAATAACAGCGGGGACTGTAGGACAGGACTGAGCTATACGTAGAACATTAGCAGAGCTGCACGTGGATTCGTTTTGCATCAGCCAAGGCTGCTGACATCTGAAAGTAGGGAGGAAAATCTGACACATAATAGAGACGTGCTTAGAACTTACCAGCACATAAAGATCACACTGTTCTGCCTCAACACAGGGCAGGCAAAGCCACCACTGAGGAGACTCCACTGGCTTGCCCAGCACCTGCCTAGCACTGTACATCTCTTTCTTTCATGAGCACCAAAATCATGTGACAATGTTAAACAATCAAAGAAGCGTGCTTGCGTGTATGCATCCGTCAGTGTGTGTCTGTCTGCAAGTCTCCAGCATGATGGCTGTGCATGCAAGTACAGAACCTGGGGAAGGGAGGAACTCAGGGTGGGAGCAGAGAGAGGAACAAAATCACTAGGGTAGGAATTCCAGGGCCTTGCAGCAGCACAAGGCCAGACCTCAGGCACTTGACAGCCAGCCAGGACTCCATCAAGACAAGAGACTTCTTTGATCTACCACAAAGCTAAAAGGAGATCATTAACCTGCTCTAGACTAATAACGCCTTGCTGCAACTGCTTCCCCCCCTTGCTGCAACTGCAGGAAAATCCCTGACTGCTCTGGTTGGCCCATGGGGAGACTCCACCCCCCACTGCCATTCCACCCTCCTCCCAGCCCTATCACAGAATCAGGTGGCTGTGTTTGCTGGTAATTGCTGCATTGTGTGTCTTCCCTTGTTAGCTTCTAAGGGTCCCTCCGTAACCGGGTGTGCAGTATCCTACTGGCAGAACTTCCTCAGCCCAAGCTCTGTGATATGGGGATGCTAGGGCATCTTAGGTGAGCATTCCCCTCGCCCAGAACCAACTCAGAGAGGTGAGGAGAGCACACCAAGCCTCACAACCAGGCATAGTCTCTCACAGGTCCCCCTCAGACTTGGCTTTGTGACGGGGAAGAAAGTAAGAAACCTCACAGCCCAGCCATGCAGTCCCCACTGCCAGAGGTGCTTCAGAGATACAGGTAGAGAATAATGAGGCCTACAGCCTGGGCGTGCTGACATGCTTTAGTCAAACTGATAGCATCTGCAACAGGAAAAACTTGGCACCTAAAATTCCTTCTGTGATCAGGGAGTGGAGCTAATTCCTGTAATCCGGTCCCCGGTGAGTGGGCCTGCTTTTGCAATCCCTTTGCAGAGCACTGATCCATAAATGCTCCTCCAGTTTTCTTTCCTCTTCCTCCTCCCTAGCTAGCAAGGTCACATCTCTCCTCTTCCCACTAATTCCACCAAAGTCGTGCAGTCATGTAACACCTGCCTGCTGACCCCAGCAAGTGCCAGAGAGTTTAAAATAAAGTCTAATTGCCTACATGTATTAAGTATCAGGAAGGACCAGAGTCATCTGTACAGTGCAACATTCATCCACAGATGCATTTCTTGACAGGTGAAAACATTAAAAATCAGTTCTGATCTCAGGTTACAAATACTTGGACTCACAAACAATCCATTTTCTACTATAAACCCCAGTGTATGTGATACAGAAATAGTACCATACAGGAGGAATACAGAGCCTTTCACGTCTAGGTCACTGGTTCTAACTAAGGTGACCATCTGTCCCAAATTGCAGTCCTGAAATGCAGAGTTCAAGTCCCGGTTGTGGGTTGAATGACTCCAGGACAGCATTTGTCCTGGATTCCCTGCAGCGCCACTCTGCACCTGCCCAAGGCTCAGAGGCAGCACCAGCCTCTTCATGGTGTGTGTGGGAGGGAGAAAGGGCTGAGGTGGGCCTTGGCCCTCCCTCATCACAAGATCCCTCCCCCTGCTCCTCCTCTTCCCCCTGAGGCCTTGCCCCCTGGCCAGGCCAGAAGCTGGAATCGGGCCATGGTAAGAGCTGCCCAGGGACCCCCAGCCACTGTGGGGAATACCCAGACCCTCCATCTGCCGTGGGTGGCATGCCCCAGGGGACAGGGGCATGGGCTGGAGACTGCTCTCGGGCAACCTCGTACCTCACTGAGGGCATGTGCAGGGTCTGCGGCTCCTCACAGTGTCCCGGGCTCCTTGGGCAGCTCTTACCACTGCCCGGTTCCAGCTTCTGACCTGGCCTGGCCAGGGGGCAGGCCCTTGGGGAGAAGAGGAGGATCAGGGGGTGGGAGCTCAGGGAAAGAGGAGGGACAGGGCAGGGCCAAAGAGGAGGGCAGAGATCCTGCATGTGTCCTGCTTTTGCCTTTTGAAAAGATGGTCACCCTAGTTCCAACCCAGATCCAGCTTGGTAATTATCAGAAGTCATCATCATATGACAGCTGTTTGGTGGCCCCTGAATGACATGAGTTTATGGCCTCTCAGCTGTGTGTCCTGTGGGAAGATGCCTACATCACAAAAAACACCACGAAAACTGGCATTAGCTGGCTCCCTTCTTGGCAGCCTCAGCAGAGAGTCCAAGGATTTAGTGGACTGGGAAATTGCACTTCTCTTCTCATCCTTAAAAATGGTCCCTAAAGGTCAGATCTGAAGCCCATTGGTAACAGGTAAGGGAGAACAGCATGTAAGGTGAAACGTGCATTGCCATTGCCTGTGTGGTACCTGCTCTGTGGATAAACAGAGGAGTCACTGTCTCTAGAGTCATCAATCTGGCACTTTTCCCCAGCACTAACTGAAATGAAATGCTATACCCTGAAAGCTATTGAGCAAAGAATAACCTCCGTAAGAGAGCATTCACCAGAGCCCAGGTACATGCATCTCACTAATAATCATAAAACATTAAAAAAACCTACATTTCATAAACACATGGGGCCAAATTCTCCTCTCAGTTACAACGGGGCAGCCCACTGAGGGACATCGGGCAGGGGCTCAGCTACTACCCACTGCACAACAACCCAATTAGGCAAGCAGCTGAAAGGCCAACTTTCCACACATGAGTACTCCGGAATAAAGAGAGCATGGAGCTAACCAAACAGTTGGGTAATACTTTTCTCTGTTTCTGTTCCTATTATTTTGGAAATGTGTTTTAGTAAGTACTTGCTTTCCTATGCCTCTACTCTGTAGTCCTGCAAGGCAATCACAGGGACCAATTCAGAGTTGGTGTAGGTGGCTGAGATTTCACTGAGCGCAATGGAATTGCACTCACTTACACCAGCTCTGAATTTGACCTGTAACCTGGTGTTTGTAATGTCAGCATTCAAGGCTTATGACACTGAAATCCAATGGTTATGACATGAGAGCCCAACACCATGGAAATAACTGTGATGTCATACTGCAGAGTTTGTGACTTTGCTGCTGCATCAAACAGGAGTAGCAAATTGGTCTGTGAAAGAGGAGTCAGTCTCCCTTTCCACTCCTTTTTTTTTAACAGTGCCCAGATGTGCACATAATTGGCCAATGGGATTTAAAAACAAACAAAACCCGCAGAACATCTGATAGATCATGTGAGCGAGTTTCATAACAGAGGGAAATATTGGGAAGGTTTTCTCTGATATTTTTAAAACTACTCTGGTACTGTATGCACCAGGACTGCCAGCCACCTGGTGATGTCACACAATCTATCCCTTTATAATGAAACTTCCCTGACTGTTGGCAAAGTATTTAGGATTCTTCAGCGTGTAATGTTATTGCAGACTTCATTCCGCAGACCACTTTGCAAGAGGCAGAGTTTCTCTCACTTCCCTCCTCTCAGATTTCCCATCCCACACTTTCATGGCAGCTTTCCTCTCTCCATTTGGCTGGTTCCCTGCCTCTCCCTCCCACTGCCACCTTCCCCTTCCTCACCATAATTAGAGCTGTTTGTGCAGGATTGGCATTCAATACCTGTGTAACACTTGTTTCCTACTTTGTTATTGTCTGGTAGGGGGACCCCATCCCAGAAGACATTTACAAGATAATGAGTGACAGCTCGGTGCGCTCCAGGAGTGACCTCCAGCGTGCCCTGCAGATAGACTCCGTAGGTAAATCTCCTCTACACCAAACATTCCTCTTCCTTCCTTAAATCTCATGGTGGGAGTACCTTTCTTTTTCCAGCAGGTACACTGGCAAGGCGTACTCACTCTAAATATAGAAACATGTTAATCTCTAGGTGGCAGTCTATCAAGCTATACTGCAAAACTCAGTTACAATAGGGCTGGGTGCTGGGGAGATTTAAATAGCCTGGTGCATGGAATGAGGAGCATGAGAAAAACCCAAGCAAGCTTCTGAGCTAGGAGATGCCCAGAGAGGTGGTTGGAGTGGAACATGAGTAGATTAAGAGGTGCACAAGAGGGTGAGTGAATTAGCTCATGGGCTGATGCAAAGACACACAGGTGAATGAATGAAGTGGGCTTTGAGGAGATGCACAAGTGGATGAATAGACTGATCCATGGGAAGACAAAAAGACCGACTAGTGGGTGGTTGGGAGTGGGCCAGGTGAGCTGATAGCACTCATCTAGGAGGAGGTGGGAATATATGCAGGGAGAGGGGGGATGAGAGAGCTGGTCCCCAAGTAGAATAGATAGGGAGGGACACAGGCAGGTGTGTGGACTGGTTCCCAGGTAGACCCTTCTATGAGATGATAGAAAAGTGAAGAAGGATGTGGGATTGTGTCAGGCTGAGTAAGCTGGTGGTGGGGTTGGAATTGCTTTGTCATTTTCTGTGGGTAATAGCTCAGAGTTTGCAGTGCATGGGAACCCCTGGCCAGGACTGAAGTCACAGAGCAGCAGCAGCAGCAGCCCAGGGAGCAAAGTGTGGAGGGATTGGCACGTGTGGGAATAGGACCACGTGTCACGGTTGCCAGGCTGGATCAGGAATTTATTTATAAACGGTCTCTTCAGAGTGAATTCCATTCTATTCTAACCTCTGCTCCCACCCGTCCCCCTCCACCCCCCTCTCCTTCTCTCTTGTGTTTTGTCTGTTTGTAGCTTTGTAATCCTTGCCGAGACACTATCTATGGGGGAACAGAATTTCCTGCTTTTGTTTCCTATGCCAGTCGGACCACTGGCACGTTCTCAAAAGCATTCCCGCTCCCTTTCAAAATGGCCTGGGAGGGGACGGGGAAGGGGGGAGAGAACCAGCTGTGGGCTGCTATTGTTTTCCTTAAAAAGAGGCGACGAGGTCCCCCTCCCCCAGTTCTTCATCTGAGTCCATGAGCCACACAATGGGGCAGCTTCCAAAATTAGCAGCACTGCCTTTTGCAAGCTTGGGTCCCCACCCATTAGCAGCAGCAGCAGCAATGGCCTATCAAGAAGAAGGGGGGGAGGAGGGGGGCCTCAGTTTTCAATAGAAGATTTGTTTCAAGTCAACAGTGTTGCTATTTTTTTCTCTTCAACTTAACCTTTATGCAAAAGGCAACCCCCACCCTGGCCTGAAAAAATTCCAGAGAATGCAAGATGGAGGGGGGGAGAGGGAGAGACACAGAAGATGTGTGCAGTCTGTCATATCCTGTAGCTTACGTAAGGGATACATTTCTGTTACAGTGACTACCCCACTCATATACTTAAGAAATGAAACAGGATTCTCTTAGGAGACCAGGGGTTTGGGAATAGGCTATGGAGCCTTTCAAGCCCAGGTCATTGGTTCCACGCTAAACCCAGATTAGGAAAGACTAGATGACACAGGGGATCACATATGGGATTGAAAGCTTTCATACCCAAGTTACAGATTCCAATCTGTCCTCAAGTAGTTAGTGACTGCATGTCATTCCTGTTCGCTGGCCTATGTGAAATCAGCTTGGTGCTGTCACCGCAGGCTGGCAGCCAGGTGTTCACAATATCCACAGATGCTGACTTGTTAACGTGTGGACTGAAGAGAGACCAAATGCCCCTCTCACCCCTAAAAAGTGGCCTTCCCAGGACAGGGGTGAAGTGCATTATGGGGAGTGATAGGTATGGGAAGCTTGCTCTGCTGTTGTGCCTGATAAACAGAGATCTTCAGTCCAGTGCCCTGTCCCAGTCCTGAATTCACTTTAATACAGTAACTCCCTGGAGGCTGATGTCCATTCTGCCTCCCATTGCAGCTATACCAGGCCAAGCAGGAGAGAGCTGCCACTGGGTGGGAGCTGTCTCTGAACACCGCTCTAGTCTGGGGCTCAGGAGGGGCCACTTACTAGAGAATCTCATAGAGACTATGAGAATTTCTCTGTTCAGTAGTTCCTATGGGAAAGCAGTGGGATGGAGATACTGGGAACTGGGCTGACTACTACCAGTCCTCTTCCCTTCCCCCCCAACTACCCCCAGCACCTGAGTTTTACCTGAGAGTAGTAGAGGGGAAGACTTATTTTGAATTCATTTTTCTATTCTCCTGCCAAAAATGTTGACTACTTCCAATGAACGCTGTGGGTTAGGAGAGAGAATGCAAGTACCCCACTGCCACATCATCTAATACACCTACATCCTGACCTCCTGCCCCCTGCCATTCCAGTCCTGGGTCCTCCACTCAGCTCTGCCATTGCCCCCTCAGTCCTGCTCCATAGCACCCTTTGTTAGTCCAGTCCTAGGACAAACACACAACTCTAGCACTGCACCTCAGTTTTCACCCACAGCACCTCCTGCTAATCCAGCCTTGCTCCTCACCCTCCACCTCTGTTCAGCTGATTCACCTGCATTTTGACTTGCAATTCCCTCTGCTATACCATGTACACTCCAAATAGCTCCGCTAAAGTGCATCTCACTCTTGCCCTAGAGTATCTTCTGCAAATTCAGTCCTGGGCCTCTCTTTAAACAAGATATGCTGGTTACTGCGACTGGAGCAATATGAGGAGGTGAACAGACGCAGAGTCTCCTCACACTCATTGCACTTGTGACCTGAGCTGGGACTTCAACCTAAAACTCTGGACGGGGCATGCTAGTGCAGTAACGAGACTGATGAATCACCCAAATATTGCCTCCTCTGTCACTTGATTCGCACACCATTGCCCCACTTTTTTACCTCATTGTCTTATTTGACTTTGCCCTTCTCTTGCAGAAGAGGATGGCTCCAATTTGGACCTGAACTCAACCCGAGCCCATCCTGATCAAAACTTGCCTCGAGGGAGACGAAGTCTAGGTGAGTGATAGACTCAGACCTAACTTCTGTGCAGGAGTTTCAGTGTAAGTGGGAGATTAGGTATACAGATACATGGGTCTGTACAGTCTGCATATGTGTCCACCATGAGTGTATGAATGTGCCTGTGCATGGTTAAGTGTATGTCACTCTGTCCGTGTGCATTTAGCCATGTAAGTGTGTTTGTGTTAGGGAGTCTGTCTCTGCCTCTGTGCTACCAAATGTAGTCTCCTTCTTTCAGCATTGCTGTAACTGCCCCAGCGCCAGAGGCAGTGCAGACAGCAGAGTGCAGGCATTTCCAGCACTGTGTCCTGATGCCCTCCTCTGGCTGGGGCTTCGGACTTGGTGCTGGCAATGCCTGAGCTCTGTCTGCATTAGCATTCATTTCATAGCTTGTACCAGTGCTGGAAAACAGGCGCTAGATATGCTATTGTAGACAAGTCTTATGTCAAGTCAGTGACTAACACTGTGTTTCTGCCGAGTGTGATACTGCCCTAAGCAAATGCAGAGACTGCTATTAATTGTTAAGTATTGAAATTAGCTGAAATAATTCAACAGAGCAAAATGATAATGGACCAGGCCTGGTGCCCTAGCAATTGTTATTTGCACTTTTTGATTCCCAGTCCCATCCTCTAGCTCCAGCAGGGCCTGAAAGTGTTGCAGAGGCCAAGCATTTAGCACCTAAATGGAGGAGCTGGTGTTCGCAAGCAGGAGACATCATTCTGCAGCAAATCACTCTGTCTCGTTATGCAGTGGCACTGACTAGCCCCTGTCCTTTCTGGCCAGAGATGTTAGCTGAAGTTATCATTATTTATTATGTACCATCAGGATGCTTGGCCCTTTGAAGGAGACAGTGAGTGGCATTGGATGGGTGTAGGATGGGGAAAGAATATATATCTGTAGCTGCAGGAGAGTGTGAGCCTTTGTCAGATAACATAGTGGGGTTGCATCAGGTTTCTGGGAGTAGCCTGTGAAGCCTATTTCACCATTTTTCTCTTGGGTCCCTCTATTTGCAGTGGTAGATGCAGAGCCAGCAGTACTCGCAGAGTGCAAGACACGGACAGAGGTCTTTGAAATCTCCCGGAGCATGGTAGATTCCACCAATGCCAACTTTGTGGTGTGGCCGCCGTGTGTGGAGGTGCAGCGGTGCTCCGGGTGCTGCAACAACCGCAATGTGCAGTGTCGCCCCACGCTGGTCCGTGTGCGGCATGTCCAGGTACACAAGAATCCTCTATCCTCTCCCTCCCCCTTGCTTCCTTCTCTCATGGCCCCTCTACTAAAAACACAAACCAACTGGGGGGCTTGCCTGTGGTCATACAAGTGAGGGGCTAACTGTGCTGGCCTCTCCATCACTGCCCTGACAATGCACCTCAGCCCAAACACGTGCACTGAGACAGCATCCCCTCCTCCTCTCCTTGCACCTCTGTGATCTTCCTGCCTAGCCCTGCTGTAAACAAACACCTGATAGCTGACCTCTTGCTCTGATCATGCTAGCTCGTCAGTTAATAGTGATCTCCGTGCTTCCTCCCAGACAGCTCATTTAAAAATATAATCCTCCCCCGCAAATCTGCTTGACCTGTGAGAGATTCCCTCAGGCCCTGGGCAGGCCGGGGTGTGTATGTGTGCACACTCACACAGTCTACTTTATCAGGAAATTCCTTTTTCAGAAAAGCCACTCTGAATGAGGGAGAAATAAGAGAGAGTGAGAGAAACAGGAGTTGTTTTTGTGGAAAAAGCAAAGGTCAGGGCAAAAGTCAGCCAGGAAAAGTGACCCGGAAATGGCTTCTCTGAGATCTCTGTATTGTGTGGTTAGAAATGTTTGTCTAGTGAGCAGCGTGTGGTCTGAAGCGTGTGGAGTGGGGTTTTCAAGGAAAGATAAATAGCCAGTAGGTTTGATCAGTGGTTGAGTGATGTTACCAGGGCCAGTGCATTGGGAGCATTTCAGTTCCAGACTCAAAGCAGTGATAGCATTTATAGCCTGCAGACCTCTGCAGGGAATGTGGTTTTGTTAGATAAGCTAAACTAGGTCAGGCCTGGTCAGTATTTGAATGGGAAACCACCAACGAAAACTCAGAGACTGTAGGATATGCTGCTGGAGATCTAGTAACAGGTGCTCTTCCCTCTGAGGGTACGGCTACACTTCAGCTGGGAGGTGTAAGTCCCAGTGCAGACAGACATACAGTCCCTAGCTCTGATTGAACTAGTGATCTAAAAATAATAGCCCGGCTGCAGCAGCTCGGGCTAGCTGCTTAAGCACAATCTCATCCAAGAGCCTAGGTACGTACTCTGGCTCTTTTTAGCGCACAAGCTCCACCAGAGCTAGCATGTGTACATCTGCTTCAGCTGAATCAGTGATGCAAGGGCTGCAGAATGGTTCTCAGGAGCATTGTGTTGCCAGACATGCTGCCTTTCACATGAGACGAGAGCCCCGTGCCACTGTTAGTCATTAAAAATCATGAGACAAATTCAGACATGGCTCCACTGAAGTTAGTAGAGTCGTGCTTGTTTGCATTAGGTCTGAATTTCTCTTCTCTGCCATGTTGTTTTTTGCACAGTAAGGGTTTTAACTCCAATATCTCAATTCAGTTAATTACATTCTGCCTATCCCAAAACTTCCTCTGTCTAATCTATCAGACCCAGCATTGTTCTGTATTTCTTTTCCCAGTTGTGTAATGTTTTGAGGCGCTGTTCATGTTTCATGCAAGAAGCAGCTGTAAGTCAGGATTGGGTGTAGTGATTCTCTATGTACAAAGTCAAAGTCAGACCTGCCTTGCTATGTGCTACTCCACTGAAATCAGTGAAAGTTGCACCAAACTGTACCAGGCCTGGGTTTGATCCATGGATTTTAAAGTGCATTTGGACCCTTTGGGCAGAAGGGCAATAGAGAAATAAAGGTAGTATTCATGTTGATGTAGTGGTAGTTGTAGCTGTATTTATATTTTAGTTGGGTTTGTTTTTATTCTCGCCCAATAGGTAAACAAGATAGAATTTGTCCAGAAGAAGCCAAACTTTAAAAAAGCCATTGTGCCCTTAGAAGATCACCTGGAATGTCGATGTGAGGCACTGTCATCTCAGCCCTCTGGTCGCGGTCGGCCAGGTTCACGTGAACACAGAGGTAAGGCTGTTGGTACTAGGGAAAGAGAGAGGGAAATGCTGCAAGATGAGACTGAGGGCCAGAGCCTCAGCTGCTGTGAATCAGCACAGCACCGGTGAAGTCCAGGGAGCTTTGCTGATTTCCAGTGGCTAAAGATTTTGCCTAGAGTATTGCTTGCGAGAGGGGCAAAAATGGGGGAAAACAGAGGAAGGGAAGAGGGTGAGAAAGAGAAAGGAATGGGGAAAAGGGAAAGAGCAGAGAGGAAAAGGATAGTGGAGAAATGAGGAGAATAGATGAAGTGAGGAAGAACGGAGGGGAAGGAAGAAGAGGGTCTTCAGCTCTTTTGCTGTAGAGATGGTGGGGAGGGAGTGGTATCTCCAGCTGTCTCAGCTGCTGCTCATGGCATGATATGCTCCCATCTCTGTTTTGGCAGGTAAGTCAGCATCGATCACTGCAGCCCCTGTTTCGGTGAGACAACGAGCGCGCCAGCTGCCAGCGCGAAAGAGAAAACATCGGAAGTTCAAGCATGTCCACGATAAGAAAGTGCTGAAAGAAATCCTCACAGCATAGAGGTGCTGGCTGGGGACAGAGTGCAAGGCAGGTAATAGCAACAACTGCCACAGGAGGGGGGGCACTTTGAGAAGTGAGCCAGTCTGCTCTTCTACTCATGGGAAATCCCCTTCCCACACACCAGCGCTGCCCACGCACCTCAACTGCTACCCACTGCACCTGCTACTTCAGCCCTGGCCCTCATACACAGTTCTGCCCAGGCAGCTCAGTTCTGCAGCTCTTGTTATTCCATGTAGAGCCAAGATGCTGAGTAGTGCCAAATTGTGTGATCTAATGAAGTAACAGGACTAGGTTGCTACTCACAAATTCATCCCACTTATGATTTATCACACTTGAACTCATTCTTGCAGAGGTGAAAAGTTTATGCATTATTCCCACTTTGCCACTGAGCCCCACTCTACTACCTCCCTTGAAGTTGAACAACAAGCCCATCCCCTCTATATCTAAAAACCACTGGAGATCATATTATTTGTCTATTATGTGGAGCTCGCACTGATCTTCTTTGATGAATTGAGTTTCCACTGGAAATGGAGAATTAATGTCCATTTTGTATTCTCTATTGCGGGATTGTTTTTTTTAGTTTTTTGGTTAAAATGGTGGAAGGACACAAAAGGAGCAGCACTTTGATGAGTCTCACTGTCCTAACAGGAAGTCTGAGAACATAACAAAGGTTAAAAAAAGCAAAAGGAGAACTGGAGTCTCGGAATTAAATCTGGAGCCTTTCAGTTCTAGGGACCTGACTCTTCTCACACTTACAGTGATGTAAATCAGGAGTAACTCCATGGATTCCAATGGAATTTCACTGGTGTAAAGTCAGTGTGAGTTAAAGGAGAATCGGGCCTTGGGTTCTCAGTAGGCTAGGCCTTTTGAGACAGAGAGAACTGTGGTCTGAGCACAGAAACTTGGAGCCAGGAGTCTTCCAGTTCCATCTTTAGCACTAGGGCTGCTCTGGGTTTTTTGTTCTTCTGCTATTTTAACCAAAAAATACTCCTCTGATCCCTGACGAGCCCAAGAATCCAAATGCAAAGGTGATGTACTGCTATTTTTGCTCCTGTGCCAAGCTTAGCTTGGTCTGTCCCAGAGATAAATAGAAGACTTCAGTGGCTTGGTCTCCAGGGCTATTAATGTGGAGTAGGAATAGTAGAGCAAGATGGGTTCTTATTCTTATTCTAATTCAGTGTTTGTGTTTGTTTCATTTTTAGGTTTATTTAATATACAGTAAAACCTGTCTTAGAGATCACATCTGAAGAGAAATCACCTGTCACGAGCAACTACTTGCAGAGGCCACAGAACACAACTACTCTCTGGTGTGCCAACCTTGGAAGAGAGACCACCTCTTACAAGTGACCACTTTTGCTAACTTCCATGAGTGGTTGCTCTTGGCAGGTTTTACTGTATTTGCTGTATTGCCCCCATGGGGTCCTCAGAGTGATAACTCTTCCTCTCTGTCGGTCTGTCTCGATGCCCGAGTCGGACGGCAAATGGTGCTTCCCTTTCCATGACCGGACCTTCTCCCTTGATTTCCCTCTCTTCATTTATTAACAACATTTTAAAGTTTTCAAAAAAAAAGAAAAACAAAAAACCACGTCACTGGAACAGGATGGTGCCTTTCCTACTGCAGAGACTAGAACGGCAAATGGGGAAAAGAAAAATGGGTCAATTTTCCTTTGAGGGGGAAAAGATGGGGGGGAATGGGAGCAATTTTCTTCCTTTCCCCTCTTTTTCTTGGTGAGAGTGCGGGACCCTGGCTGAGATCAATGATTGTGATGGACATGTTTTAAAGCAGGAAGACCTCAGATTAAGAGAGGAAACCAATAACGGAAAATGCACTAAGGATTTTTATTGTTCCATCTGGACAGACTTTTTTTTTTGTGTGTGTGTATATATTATTTTAAAAACCACTAAAATGTACAACATCTCGGGGAACAGAAAAAATGAAAGCAAAATGCATTTATCCCATCCACCCCTGGTGCAGACTGGAAGACTTTTGGAGCAGTGGGAAGGAGTGGACAGCTGGCAGAATCATTCTCCCTTCTCCCGGCCCCCTAACAAAGGATGCTGTCTTTGCACATGGTGTAGAGGATTCGACTTTCCAGTCTAGGATTTGGGTTACTGTTTAATTCACTTGTATGTGTGTGTATATATATATATATATATATATATATATGGTTTTAAAATGGATTTGTTCCCTGGTGGGAGGAATCTGCAGGCATGTTTGTGCATCAGCTCAGGTGGACTAGAAGAAAAGCAAACTTTCCATGTCTTTCCCCAGTGTGTGTGGGGTGCAGAATGGGGTGCACGGAGCAATGTCCCTCACACTCTTTCCCCCTGCTCACAACTCCCTTGCAGGATACAGAGGGACAACACAATCAACCAACGAAATACACGCTTAGAAACATTACTTCATCAGAAGAAACTGTAATTGGCTGACCAGTGATCCTGAGGGCAGGATAATATGACAGGAATATCTGAGAGCAGAATAACCCTTTCATGGATGTTTCTCATATCACACTCTCAGTTGCTCTCCCCATCTCTGTTTCCCTGGCTCTCCCATTTTTCTCTCTCAAACACACACACAAAGATTTCCTTAACCTACAGTAAAGCCCTTTTCAGTTTCAAAAGCTATAGATCCGAGGAACTTCTTGGGCGGTTGAAGGGGTCTGGGGTGAGGGCAAGGGGAGAAAGTGAACCTCTACTTCATAACAGTGATTAAAAACAGAAACAATCCCCTTTGGTGAAAGAGCATTGCTGACTGGTGTCCCGACCTTCACGGACATCTTAGAGAGCCTTAGAAGTCTAAGTGGCGGAGGACAAATGACTCTTCAGATAGGGACCACCTGTACACACCCCCACACGCAATTATTAAGGACATTGTTATTTATCATATGAATTGCAGGAGGAGACCCAGTTATGGACCCACTGTGCTGAGCACTGTATAAACACACAACAAAAAACCTGTCCCTGCCCCAAAGAGCTTACAATGTAAGTTACAGCTACAACTTTCCTTTCCCAGCTGCCTCTCCTTATTCCATTTCCTTTACAGGGATAGCTCCCTTTCCTGGGAGAATGAGGCAGAAGAAGGGGAAAGTATGCAGTATTCTCTCCAAGGGTAATAACCCCTCTCATGGTCACTCAATACAGCATACACATTGGGACAGAGGAAACAAGGAGTAGGGTGGAGGTAATTTCACCTTCATATTTGTGCCCTGTTGGCAAAGGTCTCATCCACCAAATTCAGGTCTCAGTGCAGGCAGAAGTTCCAGAGAAAACCAGCAGCAGGAGAAAGGTGATGAAGCAGCGGGATGGGGAGTGCTGTTCATCAGACAGGGGCTTACGTCTCCCCTCACCTCAAACCCAGAGCTTCTCGCTGGCTGCCTGCTGCCAACATCCTTCTCTGCCTCTTGCACTCTGCTCCATTCACCCCACCCCATGACTTCTCAAGTCTTAAGACACTTTGCTTTCCTGCTCCAAAATCTCCTTCCTGTGGTTTGTAAAGTTGGTGAGTTTTTTTGCTTTTTTTATTTTAATGTAAGATTAATTTATACTCAGTACTGTATTTAAAGTTGTAAAAAAAACAATACAAAACAAACAAACAAAACCCAAAACTCTCAGTAAAGTGTTAAGCTTCTTCTGTATGCAAACTAAAAAAACAAAAAATGATCAGAGGTCAGATAGAGAATCCCAGCTCCTGCACTTTCATTTCTGGGACACTTTAACTGAGATTATAAAAGCAGCAACTAGAGACTGAACATTCACATTAGCTTTTCTAGTCCACCCCAGCCGCCAGCCAAGGCTGGATTCCTCTGTACTCTGTCCAGTCTAGTTTTCAATGACTCAGGCACTTGGGATTTCTCATTCTAATAGGTCCCACCTTTAGCAATGTTTTCTGATGCCCAGCCAGACTTTCCCATTGCTCACTTTCATCCCATTATTCCAGGTTCTACTCCTTTGAACAACTCAAAACAATTCCTCTTCCTCTCTGCTGTTTACATTCTTCATAGGCTCCTAAACAGTTGACATATTCCCCCCCTTAGTCATCGTCTAGACATCTACAGCTCTTCTCTCATAAGGGTTCAAAAGGCCAATGTGTTTCCCCTTCCACTGGGTAAGGGAGGGGTTGCACATTCTGGCACCCATGTGTCATAGTGCTGCCCCATGCTACAGTGCAGTTAACCAGGGCCGCGCTTTCATTTAGGCGACCTAGGCAATCGCCTAGGGCGCCAGGATTATTGGGGGGCAGCATTTTGCCGGGGACACGGCAGGCAGCTTCGGTAGACCTGCAGCAGGCATTCCTGTGGACGGTCCGCTGGTCCCGTGGCACCGGTGGACCTCCCGCAGGCACGCCTGCGGCAGCTCCACCAGAGCCGCGGGACCAGCGGACCCTCCACAGGCATGCCTGCGGCAGGTCCACCGGAGCCGTGGAAGCAGCGTGCAGGGCGGCGAAATGGCAGTCCACCTAGGGCGCCAAAAACACTGGCACCGGTCCTGCAGTTAACACACGTGTGGGTACAAACAGCTGCCTCAATCTGGGCTGTTCCACAGATAACTGTTGGAATGGCCCTCTGAACTGGTGAATCACCCCCCAGTTCTCCATTCTCTGAGTCCCCTGCTCTGTTTTAGTTAGTGAAACAATTGTTCCACATTGTTTTACTAACTAAAAGAGTAATTCAGAGTCTTGGAGATGCAGCATTCAAAATTCTCTTGTAACAACTTGTGTACAATTGCACTCCGCTATCCCAATTGCACCCCGCTATCCCACAATCTCTCTGACAGTTTAGAGAAGTTATCCTTCCCTTTCCTTCCTAAAATATTCTCGTGTTGCCTGTTGTGGTTTTTGACTATATGTAGCACAGGAACACCACAATTTAATGGCCCTCTTCTTACAGTCTAATCACATGTACAGGAAAAGGCCTGACAGCTCTGAAACTCCACCAGCTCATTGAGCTGGGCTCACTCATTAATACTCAGTTCCCTTTACCTGCTCTCTGATACAGTGGTTTTCAAACCCAGTTGAAGAAAATTGTTGATGTCTGCAACCCAAAGGAGCTGGGAATGTGAGGTTTGGGGTGTGGGAGGGGCTCAGGGCTGGGGGAGAGGGTTGGGGTGTGAGGGTGAGGGCTGCGGAGTGGGGATGAGGGGTTTAGATGCAAGGGGGCTCTGGGTTTATGGGAGCTCACAGCTGGGGCAGAGGGTTGGGGTGCAGGAGGGGGTCAGGGCTCTGGGCTGGGGCCAGGGATGAGTGGTTTGGGATGCAGAAAGGGGCTCCAGTTTTGAGGGGAGGCTCAGAGTTGGTGAAGGGGATTGGGGTGTGGGCTTATCTCGGGCAGCTCCTGGTGGTGCTAAGGCAGGCTTCTTGCCTATCCTGGCATCACAAACCACGCTGCACCCTGGAAGCAGCCAGCAGCAGGTCCGGCTCCTAGGCAGAGATGCACAAGCAGCTCTGCATGGCTCTTGCCCGCAGGCACCACCCTCCCCCAGCTCCCATTGGCTGGGAATTAGCCAATGGGAGTGCAGAGCCGGTGCTCGGGGCAGGGGCAGCACACAGAGCCCGGTGGTCCCCTTGCCTAGGAGCCAGACCTGCTGCTGGCTGCTTCTGGGGTGCAGTGCGGTGTCAGAACAGGTAGGGACTAGCAGGTAGCACTGCTGATGGGACTTTTAACGGCCTGGTTGGTAGCACTGACCAGAGCCGCTGTGACCCAGTGCCTGACATGTCACGACCCGCAGCTTGAAAACCACTGCTCTGGTAGAGGAAGCCAAGCAACAACCAATATATTCAGCACTGAGGTATACAGACCCAATTGGGAGCTCCTCGTTCCACCTCCTCGGTGGCAGATCCAAAGAGCTCAATGTTCCATATAATCCTCAATCCAGAGGCTACCTCCACATACAGGGCCTGGATTCCAGTGTTCCAAGGATCGTCTCTTATTCGGGAACTGTTCATTAAAGGTGCAGGACAATTACTACACGTCTCCTATAGGAAACTGTACTTCAGTGGTAGCTGAATGGCCTCTATCTGCATTCTCTACAGCACATTGGGATTAGCAGAATGGAAAGTGCTAGAGAAATCTAAGAGATGATGCTGATGCAAAGTGCTTTGGTCTAAAATCGGGACTGGAATTCCTGTAAGAAGAGGCATTTTCTCATGAGACTTCTCCAGGCTAGTCTTACAATGAGAGACTTCAAGCAGCTTTGGGTTGAGGGGAATTGCGTGCAAGGCAATGAAGAATCAGGCATATTCAGGTCAGAACCATGCAGATTGTACCTTCACTTGTGGGAGAAGAAGGAGAGGTTGTGTTCCCACTCCATGAGCCCGGTATGGGACATGTTCCCTCTTTGTCCTCTACACACACATGCCATGCTACAGCAGTTAAAACAGACAGGTACAAAATCATCAGGAAGACTGATAACAAGCAAACATTTATGTATAGCTCTAGCTGCTCCTAAATGAATAGGTGCTGCACAACACCATTGCTCAGAAAGCTTTTGACATTACAACACTTGTTCAATGCCTGGCATCCATATATAACAGCTATGTTAGAACTGATTATAATGTTTGGGTGCAGGATCTTGGATAAGTCTTTACTTCAGGACTAATTGAACTGATGCAGCAAACGATGTTTTCTCTCCAATGAGGAGAGGAAACCACAGCACTGCCGCTGCACTGGCATAGTCAGGCCTCCAAATGCCATCCCAGAAAGTGGAAATGAGCTCCCAGCAATTGTGCTGGCACAATGGGCAATTCAAAAGTCCCAGGATTTACTGGTACAAGTTGTAAGGAGTGCTGTATAGGGATGTGCCAAAATAACTCTAGTGGAGTTGCTGCATGGACACATAAAACCAGTATTGCCAGCTCTCATGATCTTATCAAGAGTCTTATGACCGCTGATGTTTTACTTAACGCCTCAGCTCCTCCCAAATTGTGATTACATGCGAATACAGATTAATAATAATAATAATCCTAATAATCTTTCGTTAGTTTCTAGCCCTTTGTGGTTGTGGAAAAAAGCTTGACATTTTGACATATGTGCACCCCAAAGGCTCAAAACCTATAAGGCAAATAAAAAGACTGCCAAATTCATTATTTTTTAAAAATCATGATTTCTCAGTCACTTTGATGATTTTTCAGTGTTCAGGGTTAGTAATACTGAAATCGTTGCAAGGACAAGGGACGCAACTAATTATTACACCCAATCACTCTTCCCGCAACAGTTTCCTCACCCAGGCCCCAGTTCAGGAAAGCACTTAATTACATGCTTAAATCTACCCCTCTTTAGAAATGGGCCTTAAACACATGCTTAAAAGCAGCAGTTTGGCATTGTGATCCCCCTTCTGACAACAAAAATTACTACATGACCCCAGGGCAGGGCTAGGGTAGAGCCCGAATCCCTTGGGCTTTAGCCCGAGGCCCCAGCAAGTCTAATGCTGGCTCTGGCAACCCCATTAAAATGGGGTCCCTGACCCACTTTGGGGTCTCGACTCACAGTGTGAGAACTGCTGAGTTAGGCACATGCTTACATGCTGCCCTGAGTAGGGATGCTTTCCCGATTCAGGACCTCAGAGCCAGACTGTGGCCCTCTTCACTAACACTGGTGAGCAGTTACTCATGAGTGGGCTCATTTACATCAGTGGGGCTAGTTCTGTAGGTGTTCTGCAGGGCTGATAAGGGGTCACAATCCTGCTTCAAGGACACTAAGTCTTAGTATAGAAACAACTTCTGACTCTGAATTCTATGTATGTTTATATAGGTCTGAAAATATGCCCATGTCTCTCTGTGTGAAAGTGTGTGGGAGGAAGGGAGGGAAAGAACAAGGGAAAAACAGAATGAAAAGGAGGAAAATATGAGAAAACACTAAAAATGCCAAAACCCCAACCATACAGCTGTTCATCACTTAATTTCACAGAACCCATGACCGCATTCTACTGCTCGCTTGACTGCTGTAATCTCCCCATGACCAAGTGAGCATAGCAAGGCCCTGGACATTTCTCAACTTAAAAAGCTTTATACGTCAATTGTTACAGACTTGTCTCTCTCTCTCTCTCTCACACACACACACACACAGAGTAAAGTGGTGTGTTGGAGCCTAGCTTGGACCTCTCTCATTGGCAGCTGCAGAACTTACTTAAGCGTGGGGACCACAGGATGAGGCTTTGGAGTTCCCAGCGGTCACCATAGCAGCACTGATAATGGCTTAGAGAGGTGCAGAGGGGAATGAACCAAGGCTTGTGTCTCAGAATAAGTAATAATAATACATAGCTCTTTTCACCTGTAGGTCTCAAAGGGATTTGCAAAGAAGGTCAGTATCATTATCCCCAATTTATGGGGATGGGGAAACTGAGACACAGAGGGGGTAGTAACTTGCTCAAGGTCACTGGCAGACCCTGGTCAGAACCCAGGTCTTCTGAGTCCCAATCCAATGTGTGATCCACTAGTTCACACTGCCTCCCAAAATGTGCTACCTTTAGGAACCCTGTCCTTCACCATCAGAACAGATACCAAACTAAATTCTCCAGAGACTCCACAGCCTTGGTTTCACATGCAGGAGAACTACAGTGCCCAGAGAAGAACAGCACCAACAACAACCAAAAAAAAAATAATTCTCATTACAAACTGAGTTAAAGAAACAGTCTGGAAGCAATTAAGCCCAAGTCAAAATGTTGTGGGGAACCTGGCAGCACGTAGATTTCAGGTTTGACAGTCAACACTTACTTAAAAATGTTTGTTGAGATTTTTTTGAATGCTTGAGAAAATGAAGCGCCAACAGCGATAGGCAGAAGCTGGATAGTGTTTATCTGTGGAGATCCTGGGTGAGCCTGTCTAATCCAGCTTTGCCAGTCACCTCAGCTGTTGAAGCAATCCCTGCTATTCCAGTCCTTGAATCTGTGGGGAGGTCTGCCAATGCACCTCTACCCTGACTGGCTGCAGCACCCTGTGCTTTTCCAGGCCTGGGCCTCACACGGGTCTTTTCTGCATTAGGACACTTCTTACCCATTTTTCAGCAGTGGTGCAGCTGTACTAATATACCAATGGTGCAGATGTCAGCGCAGAGTAGGATTGAATGACATGGTGGTAAAAATGCCTGCACCTGGTTTGCCCTGAAGTTTACACCACTGGCAGCACTGGTCCAACTGCATCATTGCTGAAATGCAGGTATGAAATTTCCTTGCGCAGATGTATCCGTACAGCTCTGCCAATGCATCTCTTCCCCTTTAATCCTGCAGCAAAATCACAGTGCTGAATTAGTGACTGTACACTTATCACCTCTGGCTGCAAGCTGTGATGTCACAAACACAGGATGATGAGATCAGCACAGGGAAGTGGTGAACTGGAATGTGCTTGGCAAGAAAAGCTCTTACTCAGACATGTATCTACGATCACAGCAAAGGGCACAACCAGCCAAGGGGATATAGAGATCATATATATATTCTTGTTGTTTGCTCCTGTATGAAAGTCATCTTTTAAGGGTGTCTTCACTGCAAAGGTTACCTAGGTCCAGGCACTCAGGTCTGGGTACCCAGGTTAGCCAAGCCCACCAGCAAAGCATTGCTGAGCCATGCTCAGATCATACCCATGTAGCTGTGTCCACACGGCTGCCACAGGAACCTGGGTTAGGCTCGAGCATTTCAGGGGGCATATCCCATGGTTCTTAGCACTGCAGTAAGCTGAGCTGCTCTAGGAATTGTTTTGTGGTATGTTGTAGGAGAAGTTGCCTGTCCTGCCCTAGACCCCTGCGCAGAATGTTTGTAACCCATCAACTCGGTAAACTAAAACACTTATGGCTCTGCCTGCTCCTCACTTCTGTCCATTCCAGATGGTGCCAAGGCATGGCTCTAGCTCAGGATGATTACCTGTTCCTGCTTTTGGCACTGTTAATGCAGCAGAATGCAGAGAGGGGGCATGAGACTCAGTGGAGGGCATTGTGGCAGCAGCTCGTTGCCCTCAGGCAGTGGCAATGGGTCCTGGTGAGGAGATCAGGCAGGCTGCATGCTAACATGGCAGAGTGGAGATCGCTGATGTAGATTGTAATCACTGTGGATTCCTCCTGTGCAGACTGGAAGAGACTGGAGCAGGACCACAAGCACAGTGCGGTGTGATTACGTCCTCACGAAGACCTGGGATAACCTACATTGGCTCCAGAACTTTCATATCGGGAAGCAGACTTTCATAGACCTGTGTGATGAGCTTCCCTTAACCCTGCAGTGCCAGGACATGCAGACGAGGGAGGCCATACTAGTCCAGAATCATAGACGTGTAGGACTGGAAGGGGCCTTGAGAGGTCATCTAAGCCAGTCCCCTGCACTCAAGGCAGGGCTTCATAATAACTAGAAGTGGGTTGCTATTTACATCTGGGATCTGGCTATAGGTGGCCGGCGATAAGTTGGTGGCTAACCACTCTGGTGTTGGCAAGTCAACTGTTGGTGCTTTGGTGGTGGAGGAATGTGAGGCAATTATTGCTGTCGTTTACTGGGAGGTGGTGGACATTGCGAATACCCCCAAATCAAGAGCAGTCTTTGAGAGAATGGGGTTCTAGAACTGTGCTGGGGCCATCAACAGCACAGATGTGCCCACTGTTTGCCTGCCACAAACTGCACGTGAACATGCTAACCAGAACAGATATTGTCAGCTCCTTACTCAGGGCTGGGCCGACCAAAAAGGGAGGTTCGTGATCACCTATGTTGAATGCATTGGCAGAGTGCGTGAGGTCAGGGGGCTCAGGAGGCTTAGTGTTTACCTGTTTGGACAAGACGGGACTTTATTCCCTCCCAGTAATATGGATATCAAGGGGGTTCTGTGCCCACTGATATTTTAGGGAACTCAGCCTATCTATCCTCCATTGCCCTGGCTCAGGAAGCCCTGCCCCAACATCAGAGCACCTGGCAGAAGGCAGCTTAATTGAGACCAAGATAGCGCTGCCTCCAAACTGTTTGGATTCTAGTGTGCCCAACACCACTTGTGTCGTTAGGATGTGCTGCATACTACACTACATATACAGAGATAAGGGGGGCAACTTTCCCCCGGAGTGGGTTCAAGACACTTCTAAGATACAGGCCCACACCGGCAATGAGAAAGGGCACCTCTGATCACTGGGGCTGGGTCCAGGAGACCAAGGAAACCCTGTGTGCCCATCTACTTGCATCACATGGGGAGATGGGTGGAGAAATGAGATATTATGATAGGGGAATGTGATGTTGTGTAGTCTTGTATTTTGTGTGTGTGTGTGTTTATTTGCTATTGCTTTTATGTAATTTTCTGTGCATTAATGAGACTTTATTAAAAGTTTTGGGTAAAACTTCCTGCTCCCTCCTTTTTTCCCAAGCACTTACACACTGGTGTAATGTACAACTACCATACTTCATCAAACATTCTTTATTTAAAAAAATACAGGCAGCTCAGCTGCCACTATGCAAAGTGTGCAAATGTTAATAAAAGCGAAAATGTAGTGTGTGATGAAAATAGGGTGACCAGATGTTCCAATTTTATAGGGACAGTCCAGATATTCAGGGATTTTGTCTTATATAGGCACCTATTACTCTCTATCCCTTGTTCTGATTTTTCACACTCACTATCTGGTCACCCTAGATGAAAGCCAACCGTAACACTAAACAGTTTTGCAATGTCCCTGGTAATGGAATTGCGTATCACCAGTGTATCTGTTCTCCCTCTCCTGAGGCTGCATGGACAAGAGTGAACAGGGTACATCTGCCTATGCACCCTTCCATTCTCTCTACTCACCCCAGTTGAGAAGTAATTCTGGAAAGATTTCTTTTTGGGGGCAGAGCGGTGTGCAGAAGGAGAGGTGGAAAAGTGTGCTGCCCCTTTAAAGGCTGTGGAGGTATTAATTAAGTGGAAAAAGTGTTTCATGGTTGCGATAGAATGTGTTTGTGTTTCACTAATTGATTGAGGCAAAAGAGAGAGCGAAAAGACCTTCCTCCCCCGTGACAGATTCAGGAATTTTTCCGCTAATCAAGAAGGAAAACAAAAAGCTGTGCTATGAGCAGGAGAATAGGAAGAGGGGGGATTCCCAGGTGTCCCATAACACTGATGGTTATGGACAAAACATTTCAATCTAAGCAGACCCTGCACTGGAAAGTCTGAGGCAGCGCTGGTGAAAGCTACAAATTAGGAGCATGCTTCTCGATAGCAATGACTGCCCTGGTACTACTATACCTGCTGCCAACAAACTGTGCCTTCTTCCTTCCAAATGCAGAGGGCAGGGGCAATAGACTCAGAGTGGGGGAAGTTATTCTAGAGCAGTGGCCCCCAAACTTTTTCCATCGCACCCCTACTTACATATAACGGAACCTGTCTGGATACCACCACCCTCCCCCCAGGAATTGTGGTTGGGAGCTGCGGTCAGAGCTGCAGTTGGGGCAGAGAGTGGGACCGCAGCTGCAGTCAGGAGCCAGGGCCAGGAGCGGGGTTGCAGCCAGGGCAGCAGCCAAGACTTGAGCTGCAGCTTGGGCCGTGGCCAACAGCAGAGCCACAGCCGGGGCTGCAGCTGGCACAGCGGCCGGGAGCAGAGCTGGAGGCCAAGGCCAGACCCGAGTTTCATCTGCAGGAGGGGCAGGAGCAGAGCTGGGGACAGAACAGGACTGGGTGGTGCTTCCTCCCTGCCCCCACATGGGGGCTGGCTTGCGCCCTGCCATGTCCCCACAAAATGTTCCTCCACATCCCACAGTTTGAGGACCACTGTTCTAGACAGGGCCGGCTCCAGGGTTTTTGCCGCTCCAAGCAGCGGGAAAAAAAAGAAGCCGCAATTGCGATTGGCGGCAGCTCCACTGTGCCGCTTTCTTCTTCGGCAGCAGGTCCTTCTCTCTGAGAAGGACTGAGGGACCCGCCGCTGAATTGCTGCCAAAAAGCCTGATGTGCTGCCCCTTCCCCTTGGCCACCCCAAGCACCTGCTTGCTGAGCTGGTGCCTGGAGTCAGCCCTGGTTCTAGAGCAGGGGCGGGCAAACTTTTTGGCCTGAGGGCCGCATTGGGTTTTGGAAATTGTATGGAGGGCCAGTTAGGGGAGGCTGTGCCTCCTCAAACAGCCAGGAATAGCCCCTGCCCCCTATCCATCCCCCTGCTTCTCGCCCCCTGATGGCCCTCCCTGGGACTCCAGCCCCATCCAACCCCTCCATTCCCTGATGGCCCCCCTGGGACCCCTGCCCCATCCACTCCCCGCTCCCTGTCCCCTGACTGCCCCCAGAACACCCACCCCTGACTGCCCTCTGCTGCCCCATCCAACCGTCCCCTTCTTGACTGCCCCCCAGGACCCTGCCGCCATTCAACCCCCCTGTTCCCTGCCCTCTGACCACCCCAATCCCTATCCACACCCTGAACTCCCCTGCCCTCTATCCAATCCCCCCTGCTCCCTGCCCACTTACCACGCTGCCTGGAGCACTGGTGGCTGGCGGCACTACAGCCACGCCGCCCAGCTGGAGCGTGCCACACCACAGCGCAGCACAGAGCACCGGGTCAGGCCAGGCTCTGCAGCTGCACTGCCCGGCCACCCAGAGCATTGTGCCAGCTGCATGGTGTGCTGAGGCCGTGGAGGAGGGGGAGCAGTGAGGAAGGGGCTGGGGACTAGCCTCCCAGGGCAGGAGCTCAGGGGCCGGGCAGGAGGGTCTCGCAGGCTGGATATGGCCCGCAGGCCGTAGTTTGCCCACCTCTGTTCTAGAGTGTATGCTAATGGGCAGAAAAATCCTGTGCAGTGTTCCCCTTATGGGAGCTGCTTCCTGAGTCTATTCCAGAGGGGAATAAAAATCTAGTGTGATTCTTCTCCATTCAGGGGCTGCACCCCAGACCATTTCAAGGAGCCCAGGAATCCAGTGAAGCTTCTTCCTCCCCTTCTGGAGGGCTGTAGCTGTCTGACCATATTGCAAACTTAATTAGTCCTTTTCAAATGGGGGCAAGTTACAGGTAAATTGTGGACTGAGGCTGAAATTAGAAATAATTCTCCCCATTCAGTTTTGGCAAAGAATGTTTCTCTCCTGGCTCTGCAAGGGCTAGTATGAGCTGCACAGTAATCAAATAAAACATTTTCTCAGTTAAGCTGCCTTTAATTGTATTAGCTGAAATAGAAGGGAGCAGCTGAACAGGATCTACAATTTTCCCCCGATAAGTATTTTCCCCTTTCCATGGATAATTCCATTGGGTGGGATGCAGCATATTGTTTTGTCTATTTCTTTAGGTTTTGTACATAAATTCAAAGCTTGTGACAGTGAAGGATACATTGGAGACAGTTATAGTGCAAGCAGGTACCAGGCAAGCTTCCCCCTCCAAGTAGGGTTGTCAGTTTTGGTTGGACTTATTCCTGGAGGTTTCATCACATGACATAATATTTAGTTAAAGATGAATCTTTAATTCCCGGAGACTCCATAACAATCCTGAAGGATTGGCAACCCTACCTCCAAGCATACACACTCGGAAAGGTATGTCAATGTACCTCATTCTTGACCTACAGCACCTGTTGCTATTCCTGTTCCTTCCTCCTCTCAACTCTATCCCAGTACAGTACCTCAGTTCTGATCTGCAGTCCCTCCACTAACATCACATTCAAAATTAAGAAACGAAGAAATACTTTACTGTAGTGCAGTACAAATGTTTTCAGCAAGGAAATACTTCCTGAAGAGGTCTGTGCTAAACAAACACTTTCTATCAGAGGAGGAGCACATGGCATGTGCCCCTGTCCTCAGTAAAGGATTCGCCTTAAAATATGTGATTACCTGCACTCTAGAAAGCAGATTTATTTATGAATGTAGATTTTAAAAAATCTGTAAGTGTGTGAACATCTGTAGGGGAAGTGTGAGCATGCAGACAGAAGACAATAGGACACTGGCCCAGTTATTAATGTGCTTGGTAAAAACTCTGAAGATTTGCTGTCTGACCAACTCAGTATAAACAGCTGGAGGAAATAAGCTATTCCAGCCTTCCACCCTTACCCACTGTTAGACCAATCCACCTGAGTCTTTATCTGCAGCAGTTCATCCAGTTCATGTCCTAGTATCAAGAGCAAATCCAATACTGTACACTACAAACCTGATCTGCAAGTCCCTCATCACATTCCAGTCCTGGGTCTCTGCTGGGCAGGGACAGCCAATCATGTTTAACATGAAGAAGATGACAGTCATGAGTGATGGTTTTGTCATGTGTAGAAACAGGGGTTTGAATAAGACCTAAGGAAATCATTTTATATAGTCTCTAATCAAAAGCTGATCCTACGTTTCCAAAGGTAAAAGGGAAATGCTGTAATATACCCCACCCACTGGTCTGAGACACAGTAATTTTATGAGACTGAGTGGATGATTATGTAGTAGATGATAGTTACAGGGTATTAGGGCAATGCTAAATTAGTGCTGTTGAAGGCATAATTCCAAATGAACCTCCACCCCTAAAACCTCACAATCAGAAGACTGTGTATTGAAAAATGCCAGGTACTGCCAGACTGTCCATGCAGTCAGAAATTGCATATGTCCCCCACAGCCTGTGTGACCTAGGACATGTCTCTCTAAGATCCCCATCTGTAAAATGGGGGTGATAATACTTTGCTAGCTTATGGATGTGAGGATAAATCCATTGAAGACTGTGATACTATAGAGATGCGGGCCATGGCAGTACCATAGTGAAATAGATTTGATTTGTTAATGGAGGGAAGTTATTTCGCAAACAGTGACAGCAAAGGTGTACTTGGCAGGGCCTGTCACCCAGTCCTGTCTGACCTTCTTACAGATTCAGGGTGCCTTCCTGCTCACAAGAAATACAATGCGGTACAAGTAGGGCTGTAAATTAATCACAGTTAACTCAAACAATTAACTCAAAACAAATTAACTCAATTAAAAAAATTAATCTTGATTAATCGCAGTTTAATTGCACCGTTAAACAATAAAAATACCAATTTAAATTTGTTGTAAATATTTTTGGATGTTTTTCTACATTTTAAAATACATTGATTTCAATTACAACAGAATACAAAGCGTATAGTGCTCACTTTATATTATTTTTATTACAAATATTTACACTAAAAAGATAAACAAAAGAAAAAGTATTTTGCAATTCACCTCATACAAGTACTGTAGTGCAATCTTTTTATCATGAAAGTGCAACTTACAAATGCAGAATTATTATTTTTTACATAACCGAACTCAAAAATAAAACAATGTAAACTTTAGAGCCTACAAGTCCACTCAGTCCTACTTGTGGTTCAGCCAATCGCTAAGACAAACAAGTTTGTTCACATTTTAGGAAGATAATGCTGCCAGCTTCTTATTTAAAATGTCACCTGAAAGTGAGAACAGGAGTTTTCATGGCATTTTTGTAGCCGGCATTGCAAGGTATTGTACAAGCCAGATATGCTAAACATTTGTATGCCCCTTCATGCTTCGGCCACCATTCCAGAGGCCATGCTTCCATGCTGATGACACTTGTTAAAAAATGTGTTAATTAAATTTGTAACTGAACAAATTGTGGGAGAATTGTATGTCTCCTGCTCTGTAGTTTTACCCGCATTCTGACATATATTTTGTGTTATGACCATCTCGGATGATGATCCAGCACATGTTTGATTTAAGAACACTTTCACTGCAGATTTGACAAAACACAAAGAAGGTACCAATGTGAGATTTCTAAGGATAGCTACAGCACTTGGCCCAAAGTTTAAGAATCTGAAGTGCCTTCCAAATCTGAGAGGGACAAGGTGTGGAACATACTTTCAGAAGTCTTAAAAGAGCCACACTCTGAATTGGAAACTACAGAACCCGAACCACCGAAAAAGAAAATCTACCTTCTGTTGGTGGCATCTGACTCAGATGGTGAAAATGAACTTGCGGCAGTCCGCACTGCTTTGGATCGTTATCAGTCAGAATCCATCATCAGTATGGAAACATGTCCTCTGGAATGGCAGTCAAAGCATGAAGAGGCATACAAATGCTTAGCATGTCTGGCACATAAAATACCTTGCAGCACTGGCTACAACAGTGCCATGCAAATGCCTGTTCTCATTTTTCGGTGACAGTGTAAATAAGAAGCGAGCAGCAGTATCTCCCGTAAATGCAAACAAACTTGTTTGTCTTGGCGATTGGCTGAACAAGAAGTAGGACTGAGTGGACTTGTAGGCTCTAAAGTTTTACCCTGTTTTATTTTTGAGTCCAGTTATGTAAAAAAATAATTCTACATTTGTAAGTTGCACTTTCACAATAAAGAGTCTGCACTACTGTACTTGTATGAGGTGAATTGAAAAATACTATTTCTTTTATCTTTTTTGCAGCACAAATATTTGTAATAAAAATAATGATATAAAGTGAGAACTGTATACTTTGTATTCTATATTGTAATCGAAATCAATATATTTGAAAATGTAGAAAACACCCAAAATATTTAAATAAATGGTATTCTATTATTATTTAACAGTGCAATTAAAATTGCAATTAATCATGATTTTTTTAAATCTCATGATTAATTGCAATTAATTTCTTTAATAATTTGACAGCCCTAGGTACTAGCATACTTGACATCTGGCTTTAGCATGCACCAGTCAAGGAAACAATTGTGCAACTGAAAGAGGAAATCTCTATCCAGACGATTTCCATCCTCTATTGTTTGTTACTCAACCTATTCCTTACAGAGACAAATATGTAAATCTAGAGGATTGCAACACTGCATTGTGACATGTGCCTTTCAACATTTAATTTTAGCAGCATGAGATGGATATGCAATTCAGAGAAAACCCAGTTCAGATGAAAGAGGAAACCTGTGATACTGAGGAGACTATGTTTTTACCATAAAAGGAAACAGATCAGTTCAATGACCCTACAGGTTTGTGCTCTGTTGGGTGGGAGATCCAGTTAGATTCCTGCTCCTGCTCTCTCACTTCCCAGGACCTGGTAGGGTCTGGAAGTCCCATGAAGGATGTTTCCAGTGATCCAGGTGATTAGAGCTCTGTGCTGCCAGCCACAAATCCCAGGCTTGATTCCTGGTCTTTAGGCCTTTGCTCCATGGTGTGCAGTCATATTTCCCTCTTCTAAAGGAATCCTAGACGGGGACAATCTCTGCCAGTGAGCAGCTGCATATTGATAAAGTTCCCTCCTTGAACCCCAGATCATTATATTTATTTATATAGCATTTTTTAAAAGTGAGGTTTGATGGTTCAGCTACAGAGACTCTCCCCTAGCATAACACTCCTTCCACCTCACTGTGTGAAAGAGTATTTGGTAACAGCCAAAGTTAAGTAGTTATGAGTAAAATAACTCAAACAGGGAAGACTCCAACACTGAGAAGACTTTCCTCCAGCTCAATGAAGACTGGAGCTTGGGACAACGAGCAGGGACAATACATCTGGTCTTAATTATCTTGGTGGGACACAGGGTAAGAGCTGGTCTTGCAAATACATTGACCCTAGGTTACCAAGGCACTTATATATTGGAAATATGACCCTATAGCAGGGGGTAGTCAATAGGCAGACCGCTGACCAAATCCAGACCACCAGATGCTTTTGAATGGACCCTGGAATCTTTTTATTTACTTATTATCATTATTATTGTTTTTATTATTTTCTCTAGAGTCTGGTCCTTGACTATTCCTTGACCAAGAAATTTGGATCTTGATAAAAAATAATGGACTCCCCCTGCTCTAAAGCGTTTAACAGAAAAGTGCAGATTTAATGCTAAGTCCCCATCTAAACCACAAGTTTCCACCGTGTCACCAACAAGCTAAAGGCGCCACTGGCTGAAAATATAGTTTGTGCTCATTGTGCACATGGTCAGTATTTATTACTGATCAGTGAATCTTAACCATGCGTCATCCCTGCCAGTGGCCTAAAGTGGTACATGGCTTCACTCTTATCAGGGGTAAGGCACATGGTTCTTTTGCTGTTTGGATGGGCTGGGCACTTCCAACCATGTCCTTCTCAATTCCCACTTAAATTGATGTGAGTCAGGATCATTCACAGCACTTGGCAGGATCCGGATCAAAGCTTTTAGCATTGCTTGTCGGTTATCACAAGGCTATTGATAAAGTTCCCTCAAGAACCTCAAATCAAGACATTCCTGGCCAGCCAATACTGATGTATTAATACCTTTATTCCGTAAAACGTGGAAATAAGAACATTTTGTTTGCTGAAATCTTGCAGCTACGACACACTTTCAATTCCTCAAACACAATGTTCTCCACATGACTAAAAATATCCCCATGACTAGAAGCATCCCCCGCTTTCCTCCCTATCTCTTTCCTCCCAAGTACACACACATGTGCGACTGGTTTTCAGAAGAAGAGAGCCTATGCCTTTTTCTTTATAAAAAGGGTAAGAATATGAAATGTGCATGCTTCATTGAGAAAGTTACCAAACCACAGGAGATTGTGAAAGGGGAAAGCCGAGATCCGGAATATGTGCGGTACAAAGGAACATTTAAACAAATGTTTTACAGTATCTCCTTCACCAAGTACACTGCTTAGCAAGACTGTAGGGATCCCAATCACTTGCATTCACCATGAAAGACAAAGTGATCATATCATAAGGCTGGTGGGCTATGTTGAGATGTTGGCCTCTTCATATCATTCTGTTTTATCAGCGTGGAAAAAGATGCCGCAATTGCTAAGTTTTAAATTAAGTGCTGGATCCTGGTCCCCTCCTCTGGCTCACCTGCACCACTCCACTGTGTAAACCTGAGTGACCTAATCAGCCAGCTGAGAATTTCCCTGCCCTGGGGGAATCTCGGTGAGACATACCTCACCCACACCCTTGTAGCCCTTCGCACAGAGGATAAAATTCGTGGTGTGGCCAGAACATTCCTGCACTCCAGCCACCCTGGCTGCTGAAACATCCCCATGGGAGTTGTTACCAACTGGTGCAAGTTAGAGCAGCTCTGGTTACTCCAACTTGCATTGGAAAGTGAAATGGCTCAGGACTAGGGGAGTACAAAGATGATATAGTCACTTTTGTTCCTTTAGGATATCCTACATTAAGCACAGCTTGACTTGAAGATCAGGGCCTGTGACTTCAGAGACAAAATAGGAAAAAAAAGTGTGTTTATTATGAGAGCTAAACTCAGCCACACACACACGTACACGCAAATGGTATTCTCATTTTTTTCTGGTGCTCAGTGCACACAACTACCCCAGCAGGATAGAAAGTGATGACATTCTAAACCAATGAAACTCAAGACCACAAGATCTAACATTGTAACATCATACAAATTTGTTACTTAGCAACAACCAAAAGTAAATCATGGTTCTCTTTTCAAGAGGATATAAAGTGTTTTAAAAAATGGTTTCCCACCAATGATGGATGTCTCTGTCACATGAATTTGTGTCACAATGGAGCGGAGCAAGGTCTGAAATAAATGTGTGGAGCTTTAACTGTCATGCAAAACCATAGGCTCACAGGACACTTCATGGAAAGTTTGGAACATACTGTGAATTTAGGGGCAGGTAACTGTAGAGTGCTGCTGAAAGAACAGGGACGAAACCAGGTATGAAAAAATTTAATTTAAAAAAATTAAAGGTGGGGGGGAGGGTGCTGTTCCTCATAAGGGACATTAGACTTTTGAGGTGGCAGATTTGAGAGTCGTTTTAAGTGAATTTGGTGCAAATGAAGTGTGTCAGATCAACCAATCCTGGAGACAGATGTCTTTTACTTATCCTCATAGTAGGTATAGCCAGGACAGTGGCAACGCAAGACGCCCCCTAACCCCACCAATGTGCCTCAAACCTTGCCCTGGATAAGTCACCTGTACGGACAAGAGAAGAACTCATTTTCTTTGTCCCATTCAATCCTTGGCCTCTCTGCTAAGACTGTCACCGAGGTTAACAAACAGTGCTACTTATTATGGTGATGATTTTTGCGATATGGGCTCCTCACTAAGAACTGGGCTGAGACTGCTTATTTGTTTCCCAGAGGCCACTAAAGAGCCAGCAGATGGTGGTAACTTTCAGCAGCGTGAGACAGATCAAGGAACAGGGCAAATGAGCATTCCAGGTGCATTTGGTTAATGTTACAGTGTGCCCATTCTGTCCCCTGCAGAGCCATTTTGTAGCGATTGTGTCCCTGACAACTGCCCAGGAATTCCAGGAATGTGAAATCACCCTGTGCTTTCCCCTCCTGCTCCAGCCTGTCGGCAAGAACAGGATATTCACCATAGAGAAAGAGACACACGTCTTGTTATCAGGAAAAAACACTCAGTCAGCGTCTGCGATATACTCTGATTAACCATATGGCCACCAGGGCTTCATCATCAGGAAGCCAGAGCACATTAGCTTGGGGGAAAGGGCATCAGGGAGGCAGTGGGCTACAGAAATTTGCTCAGCGGGCACTGAGATTATCCATGTAGCACTGGAAACGAATACAAGGAATAAGAGTAACCCCTTGCCAAACCGTAATATCAGCAAGAAGTTTTATTTTTATCGGAATCCTCCAGAGCCAGCTGAGCAGAGATTATAGAGTTACAGAGAAAACAGCAGACGTGATGCACTGAGACACAGGGGAAAAGTCCCATCAAAGGGGTCCAGGGAAACAACAAACGACAAGAGTGGAACTTGAGCCAGCTAAGTCTCTCCATTATCCACCCATAAGGTGGAACTGCATCCTTAATATAGGAACAATTTGAGGAGTCGGTCATTAATATCATAGCTGTTCATGAATCTTCTCCCCATTCGCTGCTTCTTGTCCTCTTTCTTGATGCAGCATCCCACTAGGAATAGATGGATGGGAACCTCCTTGCAACACTTCACCAGAGACAAACAGATGGCTGGGACGTTAGTGTAAGTTTTCATTGGAAACAGCACCTTTAATGCCCAGTAATGCACTGTAGAACTGAAGCTTGGTATAAACCTGTAGGTCATTTGAACCCCCAACATCTTGGCTGAGGAGTGAATAATTTTAGGCAGAGAGCTGCAGTGATGGGCCAAACTGAGGCCTTGGCTACACTGGTGCTTTACCGCGCTGCAACTTTCCTGCACAGGGGTGTGAAAAAACACCCCCCTGAGCGCAGCAAGTTACAATGCTGTAAAGCGCCAGTGTAAACACTGCCCCAGGACTGGGAATGCGGCTCCCACACTGTAAGCTAATCCCCACGGGGAGGTGGAGTACCTGCAGCGCTGGGAGAGAGCTCTCCCAGGGCTGGTGCCGTGACCACACTTGCACTTCAAAGCGCTGCCGCCAGAGCGCTCCTGTGGCAGTGCTGTACAGCTGCAAGTGTAGCCATACCCTTACTGACCCTCTAAGCCCCATGCGATAATCTTCAGAAGTTTGAGAGCCACAAGACATGCCGTGGGGCGGCACCTGCCAGGGCGTGGGGCTAAAGCCCAGAGACCTCCCTCCCCGCAGGGCAGAAGCCCCTAGCCACACCATTCCACCACAGGGCAGAAGCCCCAAGCTCCTCCCTACCCCCAGCCTGGTAGGCAGAGAATGTGGGACTCCACAAGCCACACTTCAACTGTAGAAGAGCAGTATATGGCTCAAAAGCCACCATTTGGCCACGCCTGCATTAGACTACATGGCAGTACCTACCAGTGCCCTCTCCCATCTCCCTGATACACATAAACATCTCTCATTTCTAGCATAGCCTCTGCAAATATGTCCTATCTCAGGTAAACAGGATTTTGCTGCACTGGCTGACCTTGTTTACCTCCCTGAAAAAAACTCATTGGAATTTTTCCTAGGAGCTGGTGAGTCACCTCTTAGAAATGTGCTGGCCGTTCTATACTGAGTCATTCCTATTATACTCCCCCAGCTCACTGTCCTGCAACAGAGAGTCAAGGCCAAACAAGAACCCCCTGCTATCCCGATGATGTAACGTGCTCTCTGTCAGCACAGCAGTGACTGCTCTTGTTATTTCTGTGGCAATTGTCTCTGCAGAAGGAAGTGAGGCCTAGTGACCAGGCATTCTCTGTGCCACAACACAGGAAGTGTGCTGAAAAATTAACCACTGGCATTGTCAACTCCAAAACCACAACACAAAAACAAAACAAAAAGACTTCACGAGAACAATTACCAAAAGAAAAGAAAAGAAAAAAAGGCCAACTAAACTGGAGAAAGGCCAAGGACCCAGTGTTTTCATTTCACAACACAATGCACATTAAATAATACTTCCTTCTTGCAAGAAGGCCCTTGTGGGGCTGTTTTTTTGTTTTGTTTTGTTTTGTTTTTCTTTATTACTGGAAGGGAGTCCATCCATATCAGTCATTTTCAGCCACACCATGAGGTCAGGATGAAGGTCTCTTCAGCACTGCTCCTCAGCACCAAGCATATCAGTTATTCTCAGCGCCACTCGGGAGCAAAGGCTCTTTCTGTCTGACCCCCAGCCCTTCCCAGCCCTGTTGCAACACAATGGTCTTTAGAATTGCTTCTGCCCATCTGTCGCCCTCAGCCCTTCTGTGGAGTAAAGGGTTCTTCGGCCCTTCTCTTGTCCATCCATCCATCTCAACTATGTCAGCCCCACTGCAGAGCCAAGGTCTGTTCAGCATAGCTACTATCCATCCATAGGAGCTAGAGAGACTATCTATGCTTAGGAGCAACGTGGACTAAGCCTCCTTGGTGTTGCTCCTCTCCATCCAGCAATATCGATAGTTCTCACCTCACTGCAGTGCTTTTCAGCACTGATCCACCTATGCACTTCCAATATGCTATTGCAGTCATAACTAGGTACTTCTCTCTGAATCTGCCAACCACATCACCACTCCCAGGCAAAGATCTCTTCCTCACTGCAATTTTCCATCCTGCTGAGGAGTAGGTCCCAGAACCTCACCATGCTTGGTCACTGTGGCTCAGCAAGACTGTGACACTGGTTAGCCAAGTCCTGTGTCCATCACTGGCCTCATTTGCTGGGAGCTACTACATATGTACAGGTGGTGTTGCTAGAGCCACCTAAGACCAAGGTTGCCTGACACTTTCTATGATAAAACTGTTTTCAGTTGCTTTTACTTTCCCAGACTTTAACTGTTTAGGATGAAATTTCCCATGCTGAGTGTCTGTCTCAGGCTGAAATTTTTTGGAATGCTTGGGCTGAAGTGGTGAAGCTCTTTCTAAGAATGAGACTAGAGGAAAATATGACATTTTACCCATTTAAAAATATTCTTACAACTGTTTTGTTTAGAAGCTCTTGTAACTCCATGCTTTGGAGAAGGAACTTAAAGTTTGGCAGGGCCATCACTTTGGTGTTAGGGATGTGCCTTTTGCTATCTCTGTGAAGCTGTGCTCAAATTGGGCATAATTATAACTTTGAAAAATCTCAGTTCTCACGTGGGCAATAGAGATTTTGCTGGAGTTTGGCAGCTAAATTCCCCAAAGATTCTACCTGTGCTGAGCATGCACCTTCTCAGGATTGCAGGGACTGAGCAGAACTTTCCTTGCAAGTAATGCTCCTGGCTGCTTGTAGCTGCTTTGATGCCAGCCACGGGAACTGAGCGTGGGGGGCTGTCTCTCCTGTGCTGTCAATGCTCCTCCTGTTGGCATTCAGGCTGCATGGACGAGGAGGACTCAAACTGACTCAAAGGCACAGAAGTGAGGAACAAGGTGAGACATGGGGGAGGAGTGGTGTGTATGAGGAACTGGGGAAGAAGGGTTGCGAGATCCAGAGCTTATGGGTAGGAGCCAAGAGAGGTGTTGGTGGGAGCAGGGAGGCAGGAGCCAGGCATAGAAGGGGGATGGGGAGGACAGAGCAGGATGGTAGCAGGAGCCAGGGTGGGTGAACTGGATAGATGCAGAAGGGGACAGGGCAGGAGCTGGAGGATGGATGGTTTGGTTAGGAGCAACAACGGAATGGGAGGGAGGAAGGAAGGAGCCAGGGTTTTGGGGAGTGGACAGGAGCAAAGTGGGAGGTAAGCAAGAGCTGTGGGGTAGAGCGTGGAGAAAAATAGAGAGAGAGAGAGAGAGAGAGATTGGAAACAGGGCATGGGGAGTGGGTAGGAGCAGAAGAAGGAACCAGAGGGAGAGTGAATAGGTGCAGAGAGGGAAGGGGGCAGGAGCTGGCGTGCTGCAGACAGGAGCAGAGAGGAACAGAAACAGGCTAGGGACAGAAGGATCCATAACTACTGGAGAACACTTCCCTACAGAACCTGGAATTGAATCCAGAAGTGCTTTGTCTCACCATTCGTCTAGTGTGAAACCCATTGACAAAGTGTATGTCTCATCCTCCTCTAGTTCCTAGTCCATTCAGAGGATGACACCTACTGCTGCTACCCCTTATTCCTTAGTTCCAGTGGTGGAGATCTGTTCTGTAGATCTAAAGGTTCAAACCCTGCTGATAAGCCAGGGTGGTGGTCTGTATGGTTCCCCGTGACAGAATTCCTGGTTTTTTAATTATTTTTTTTAATTAGGGAATTATGTTAGAAAACTGTGTTAAAAGAATGACAAAACGGTTGCAAAGTCAAGCATTAACAAGTTAGGGAACACCAGAATTAAGGTTGCCTGTGCAACTTTAATTCAGCCCTATTGTGAGTAAGCATTATAACACAGTCTTTAAAATATGGTCACATATTATTTATTCCACAGGACTCCTGGCCCATTCAGTGAATGGGCAGTTATTGAGTATTTCTTTTTGCCATCCGCGTTCAGTAACAACCCCAGGCCTTATTCGATACTCCTCTCAAACTTCTCTTCTGCATACTTCCCTTATCAAACTACCCACTCCAAATAGTGCTAGGTGTGGATATTTGGCGTAGTAGTCAGTTATTTTGGAAGGAAGTTGTTTGGTAAAGGAGGTGATGAAAGGTTAACATCCCTAGGTTAGTAGAATTAAGTGTGTGGTGTGTGGTCTGTGGTGTAAAGCAGTTGTGGTAGTGGTACAATGCATGCTTGGGGGTGGAAGTTAGGAGGGTATATACTATTAGTTGGCTTAACTTTCCGTTTCTTTGCTTTTGTGGTTTTGTGTCAGGCATGTTATATGTGTGGCAACCTTAGCTGTTTAAGGACATTTTTGTGTATTAATTTCCTAGTTTTTCTAACATTTAAGTGATGACGTTTTATCCATTCAACAGAGAACATTAATCCACGGGTTACCGTGTTGTGCAGACTTTCAGTTATAACAAATTAGGGCAAAAAATGACCCTAAATCTTAATTTTTATTGAACTCTCTATTTCATCAGATCCACTCAAGAGTCATCTCTCTGCCAAACTTTGTGTAGGCAGATGGTTTTTAAAAGTCAGATTCCAATGGACAAATATGAACCACAGCCCTATTTCAAACATGTCCTATTTAAACTTTATGAAAACAAATCAAACAAAACCCACAAAGAACATTCAAAGGGCACAAAAACTAATACTACATGGAAAGGCCTCTTACATGTAAAGAAAAACAGGAATCTATACAGGTCTGTCGCATCTTACGCGCATTTAACATGCACGGTTTCAGCTTTACGCGGTCAGCAAAAACAAAAAATCCAAAAAAGAGAAAAATAACAATTTTAATACTGTAACTGTAGTGTGGGTGATTCCACCCACCATTCAACTCAATGTAATTTTGACTATAAGTGGTTTTCGCTTTACGCACTAACCGCGGAACGGAACCCCCGTGTAAGGTGAGACTCACCTGTACCGTATTTTTAGCCCATTTTAAAAAGCAACCTCAACTGTCGAGTCATGAACAAGCATCTCCATAATATTCTGCAGATTGTAATTACAGTATCTAGCATAGCTCATAATTCTAGTTAAACCAAGAGGGGAAAAGGAATCACCCCAATTTTGGGATGAAAGTCTGTTGCAAAGCACCATTTGGCACAAAGAGTTCCTTGTGCTGTGAGAATCTCCTACCCTGCTCATGTCCTAACTCTGACTCTTTCCCATAGCCCCCACCTCATCCCCTCTACCCCAGACAGCTGCAGTGATTGTTTGAAGGAGAGGAGCTGCAATGAGCTGTATCCCAGAGACATGTTGGGACGCAGAGGGAAGAGCAGAGAGATGGATTCTACTTGTCAACTCGTGATAAAATATGGTGATAAAACCAAAAAAGTTCCAATTTTGTGGTTTAAAAAAAAAGAACTTGGCTAAGTCTCTAGACCAGCTGCTTCCTACATAAATAAGAAGCATGTATGGTGCACAAAAAAGAATATCTGACACCACAATCAATTAGACAAGGGGGAAAATGGCTCATTTTCCTTCTCAAAATATAATTATTGTAGTTACAGAGGATTTCAAGGACATTTGATGTTTTGGCAAAACTGTGGATTGATGACCCTGGAGTAGAATAGCAGGAAAATGGCTGAGCTACCAATCCGGATTGAAATGCACTGGCACAACAGCATGTAGAGGTGTGTCAGGAGAGAAATAGCAGGGGATGCTGCCAATCAAGACAGGTGTGCCTTAGTACAACAGTAAATACATGTTTGTTTGTGAGGGTTGAGCCAGAGCTAGCATCAAGAGGAGTTGTTTTGAAACAGGATCTGGACAAACTGGAGAAACGGTCTGAAGTAAATAGGGTGAAATTCAGTAAGGACAAATGCAAAGTACTCCACTTAGGAAGGAACAATTAGTTGCACATATACAAAATGGGAAATGACTGCCTACGAAGGAGTACTGCGGAAAGGGATCTGGGAGTCATAGTAGATCACAAGCTCAATATGAGTAACTCTGTTGCAAAAAAAGAAAACGTCATTCTGGGATGTATTAGCAGGAGTATTATAAGCAAGACACGAGAAGTAATTCTTCTGCTCTACTCCGCACTGATTAGGCCTCAACCGGAGTATTGTGTCCAGTTCTGGGCACCACATTTCAGGAAAGATGCAGACAAATTGGAGAAAGTCCAGAGAAGAGCAACAAAAATGATTAAAGGTCTAGAAAACATGATCTATGAGGGAAGATTGAAACAAGTGGGTTTGTTTAGTCTGGAGAAGAGAAGACTGAGAAGGGACATGATTTACAGAGTAGGCCATATGTTGGCCCTTTTCCTGGCCTTTCGTGCAGTTCCAGCAATGCAAAGTTGCTCTAATGTGTCAGCTGAGAAATCCTCAGGAGTGGGAGAATCCTATACCACACCCTTTTAGTTCCCTTCATATACTGGAAGGGACAAAGAGGGGGCATGGGAGAAGTGTGATCAGCTCTGGAGATCCCCAGTAGGCTTAAGAGCCTCTAGGGATCCATTACAGAATCTGAGAGAAGGTCTGAGGCTACTCTAAATTATGCTAGGGACCGCACCCCAGGGTTTGGGGGAGTGCCAAGATAGCTGGGTTTGCCCCCCAGCCCTCACTTTCTTCATCAGCACTGAGCAGAGCTCTGATGCAGCTGAGGTTCATGGATATGAGCCTGGTATTTCACTCATTTATAACAATTTTGCATTGGTGTGACTGCACTGCCTTCAGTGCTATTGCTCCTGATTTACATGGGGAGAACTGGAGGCACTGCGTGGGGAAACGTGACTGCTGCTGCCTGTGCGGTACATGTTTTGTGGCAAAACAGAGGACCCCAGCCCTAATCTACACTACGAACTTCTGTTGGTAGAACTATATCGCTCAGGGGTGTGGAAAATCCTCACCCATGCGTGATGCAGACATACCGACCGAACTTCTGGAGTAGACAGCATTATGTTGATGGGTGGGCTTCTCCCCATCGACACAGCTACCGCCTCTTGGGGAGGTGGAGTATCTATGTGTTGATGGGAGAAGCTCTCCTGTCAGCATAGGTAGCGTCTTCACTAAGTACTACAAAACTGCACCGCAGCAGTGCTGTAAGTGTAGACAAGCCCTTAGTCTCCAATGCTGTCAAGACCTCACCTTTCAACAGCATTCTGTTTGCCTACTCAAAACAGAGGGACAAGGTGAGAAGGAGGCCGGGGGGAGTTACAAAGATTACAAACCCCAGCTCAGATCAAAAGGAGGCTCAAGAGAGTGCACTCTCCCTGAAACTATAGGCATAGAGCACCACCTAATGAGCAATTATCATTCAGACTTGAATGAAGCACAAAGTGAATGTAAACCAAATCAGAATGGTAGCACTTTATATCCTCTATGCACTGGTATAAATGACTACACAAGGTGCAAAGCAATGGCGAATCTGGGCCTGTGTCCTCTTCTCTCCACAGCTCTGCACTCAAGTCTGTGGACCAATCAGAGACAGGGTGAGGTTGAGGCGCAGGCTCATAGTTCTCCTCTCCTTTTCTTTGTTGACAGTTTCAGAGCCATCATGGAAGGCCACAGGGCACCGATGCAGACTAAGGTGACTGGATGAGAGGAAGAAAATATCGAGACACATGGGGACTGGCGGGTCGCCAGCGGAGCCTGTTCTTCCCACTCCAAGTCTGAGTCCTGCTTCAAAGTATGCCTCAACCATCATCATGTCAAGTTTATAAATAGCAATTTAGCCGTAGGCCAAAGTCACAAAACCAAAATATATTACAATAAAACTTAAAACTAAATCCAAAAAATTAAACTACCAAAATATATGTAAATACAGATGAAAAAGAATATAAAACTAATTAAACCATGTATAATCGCTGTGCCACTTGCCTTTCCCTTATTTTAGTGGCTGACCGTGAAAATTGGACAACCGCCCTGAATCACAGTTACACTGTCAGTTCCTAATAAATATTCTGTTTTCTCACAATTGTATGAGGAAGACTGCAGAGATGGTGGATTAGGCCCAACTGCCACACTGGTGCATCCAACTTCCCCTCTCACAAATCAACACTAATCTTGCAGCATACACCCCTCAGTGCAACCATTCACACAACAACACGACCCCCATAAAAAATAGCCCCAAACATCACCCTGAGGCCTAGAATGTCTGCTGAGTCACTGTGAAGCAAAGGAAACAGCTACGAGCACCGCTGAGAACTCTTGTTGTTTAGAATATCACTAGGTTCAATCGTCACTGGGAGTTGCAGTTTGTTACTGTCCAATTTTTAAGTTCTCAGCCATTTTCAGCTTTTTTACACACATAACAAATTACCTCCATGCAACAGCATGGGCTTTCAGCTACCTAACTGTATAACAGCCCTTCACACTTCCTAGTGTCTTCCAACCACACACCTCAAGGTGCTTCACAAACATTACTTAAATAACCCTCGCAACATGCCTGTAAGCCATAGAGATAATATTATTCTTGAAACTACAGAACAAAGAGGTTAATTCACTTGCCCAAGGTCACATAGCTGGTCAATGGTGGAGCTGGGACTAGAACAACTCCTTCCTCTACTCTAACCACCAGATTTCACTGTTTCCCAAGGAACAATAAGGAAACCTGCCACCATATGGAAGCACTGAAGTACTCATCTGTGTCCTCAGCTCAGCTTGAGTGGTACTCACTGGACAGATTCCCACACTCTACCGTTTACCATCCTGTTGGCCTCAGCAGCTCCTTCTCATCAGCTGAGCAGTGCAGGAATGGCATTTAGATTGGTTCCCAGTTGATTAGGAGCCAAGCAGAGCAGTTGCAATATTAGTAGTAAGATAATATTGATAACATCCGTAAAGAAAGTGTATTGTGAGGACTGGATGGCATAGGGGGATTGTAGGGGGGATTGTTACTGGGCTATAGCATCTTTCATTTAACTGTATATAATTACCAGATGGAACCCAGCATTTTATATGATGAAACATCTAACAGAAAATGAACAGACTTTGCATGTTGGTGTGAATTTGGTGCTTGTGGAAATTGCTGATTTGACAGACCCAGTGATTAAAATCCTCAGTTTATCCATAGAATAGGGACAGCATGGGCAAGGCATGTTTCCTCAAACTGCCCCATCAACATGTCTCAAGCTGGAGAGACCATTATACAGATGAGAGAGTAATTCACTTGTATGCTCATTCAGTCCTTGGACTTCAGAGATGCTCAACGGTGGTGTTTCTTATGATCTGAGCACATATCCGCTAGACTAGGAGTTGGACTGAGACCACCAAATTTATCTCAGCTAGTGCTACAACACCTAACAGCAACCTGACAATAGCAACTTTCAGTCACTCCAGACCTGGGCAGACTTTGAACCACCAATCTACATGTGAAAGATGCTATAGCCTAGTAACAATCCCCCTATGTCACCCAGTCCTCACAATACACTTCTTTTAGCGTTGTCTGCACAGAATACCTGAAGGTCACATCACTGATCCCTTTGCAATGGAGGAACTGGGAATTTATATATTCCAGCCATTTCAAGAACTAACAAGAGAAATTAGTGCTGGCTAAAACTGCTTCTCTGTTGTGCTTTCTGCAGTGTGCTCTTTGAAAGTGTATGTTCCATTCTGAGGCATAAATACTATGAAACAGAAATAATGAACTCTGTGATCAGAGTGAGATAAAATATGAATTGGAACAAGGATATATACTCCTTGTGGTGGATGCACAAACCCCATGCTGGATCTCGACAGAAAGGGGTTAATGGTCTATCCTGGTAACTGAAACTTAAATCAGTCCATTCGCCACAGCACCTGCAAAAAACGTCAAGCCTGACACAAAGATCTTCCAGCTGTAGTTGATAATCAGGAGGGAAGACGATGTAAAGGGGAGGAGGTATAACCTAGAGTTAGCTATGCTGATAGTGGGAACACACATCCCCAGAAGGAGATGGGCCTAGGGATTAGAATCCACAAGCAGCCTTCCCTGAACTAGGTAACGTACAGCCAACAGAATGTTTGACCTCCTGGAAATACTGACCAGATCTCCGTGAAGAAAGGGAACACCTACATTTGGACTAGATATTTTTCTTCTTTCTTCTGGATCTGACCTCAGTCCATTCCCAACTTGGGCTATCGTACTTGTATGGTTGTTTTGCTTGTTGGCTTTGAGTAAAGACAGTTGTTTTTTCCAATACTACTTACAAGTATTTCATTCTTTTTGGCCATCGCTATGGCTAGCTGACACTCTACTGGTGTGAAACCTCACTGCAGATACTGTGCCAGAATAATAAGAGAGTTCACTGAAGGCTCAGATTTGAATACAAAATCACTCTCTGGGTAGCCTTGTGTATTGCAAGGGTTCTGGATTAGTCTAAATGGACACCAGTTTGGCAGGCATCTCCTACTGCATTGTTTCCATGTGCTTTTACAGGCAATAAAATTAAAAATACAAAACAAAAAGTCCACACCATACCAAGTAGTTTCTCTGATTCCCCACAGCTCCCTGACTTCGCTACTAGTCAACACAGCCCCCGTTGGCCTCTTCCTTTTCTTTTAAGCTGTTAAGCCTGTGAACCCTGGCTGGGAACTAATTCCTGAAACTCCAAGCTGTGACTTGCTCATCTGGGTCCTCTCCTAGGGACAGTATTGGCATGAAATATGGCAGGGCTTTGGGGTCACCCTCTATGGAGTGCCACAAGACCTATATATCCTTATTCCAGTAGGTGGTGCTAGCTAATCTGTCTAGGAGCTTGGCTTCCTAGGCCAAAGTGGTATTAACCTTATTTGTGGCGTTCAGAAGGCAAGCTTTGATGTCAGTTAACTATTTTACTGTCAAGTATCAGAGGGGTAGCCATGTTAGTCTGGATCTGTAAAAGCTGCAAAGAATCCTGTGGCACCTTATAGACTAACAGACGTTTTGGAGCATGAGCTTTCGTGGGTGAATACATGCATCTGACGAAGTGGGTATTCACCCACGAAAGCTCATGCTCCAAAACTTCTGTTAGTCTATAAGGTGCCACAGGATATTTTACTATGTGGTCCCTCCAGCAATGTCAGGACATGTATCTCCCTGAATTCCTGTTAGGCGAGTTCCATACAAAATACACCTGTTTGGGCAGATACATATAAATAGTGCCACCTAGTGATAAGAATATAGCACTGATCATAACTATGTAAGTTCAGTAAAGTTGCTTATATGCATTGTAAATGGCTTCCTGAGTGCAGCTCTTAATGGCTGCCAACTCTTGTGACATTACAGGACAATGGCAGCACAGTGCTATCAGGTTCCAAACCTTACTTCTGTTGCAAGGTCACTACTTGGAGCTCTGCCAAACAGCATTCCTTCAGGAAGGCTACTCACTTCTGATGAGGTTACCTATGCTGATCGTTGCTGCAGACTTCTTCTCCAAGATTAGCTTTTGTAGAGTGCGACTGACCACGAATAGATATTAGTTATTAATATCAGTGTCTGCATCAACTGCAAGTTAAATCACGTCTTCAAAGAATAGTAGCCATTTAAAACGGTAATTACTATGAGCTAAATCCTGCCTGTAGTCCTTATTCTTATCTTACGCATGCAAAACTCTCACAACAGTTAGCTGGGATTTTGATTAAGAGATTCTGGATCTAGGTTTATGAATTTGAATGAGATAATGATTCTACAGAAAGGAAGGAGTGAGAGAGCAGCAGAACAAGGACAGTGGACTTCAAAAAAAGCAGACTTTAACAGATTAAGAGAATTGGTAGGTAAGGTGTCATGGGGAAAAAAATCTAACGGATAAAGGAGTTCAGGAGAGCTGGCAGTTTCTCAAGGAGATAATATTAAAGGCACAACTGCAAACTATCCCCATGGAAAGGAAAGATACGAAGAATAGTAAGTGATCAACATGACTCCATCAAGAGCTCTTTAATGACCTGAAAATCAAAAAGGAACCCTACAAAAAGTGGAAACATTGGCAAATTGCTAACTAGGAGTACAAAAGAATAGCACAAGCATGTAGGAAAAATATGGAAAGGCTAAAGCATAAAATGATTTACACTTAGCGAGGGACATAAAAGGCATTAAGAAAAGGTTCTTTAAATTTATTAGGAGCAATAGAAAGATGAAGGAAAGTCTAGGTCTTCTACTTAGCGGGCAAGGAGAGCTAATAACTGATGATATCAAGAAAGCTGAGGTGTTCAATGCCTATTCTCTTCAGTCTTAACTAAAAAGGTGACCAGATACTCAACACAGTTAAGAACATAAGAATGGCCATACAGGGTCAGACCTAAGGTCCATCCAGCCCAGTATCCTGTCTGCAGACAGTGACTAATGCCAGGTGCCCCAGAGGGAGTGAACCTAACAGGTAATGATCAAGTGATCTCTCTCCTGCTATCCATATCCAACCTCTGACAAACAGAAGCTAGGGATACCATTCCTTACCCATCCTGGCTAATAGCCATTAATGGACTTAACCTCCATAAATGCATTAATTAATATTAAATAATTATTAATTACTATTAACAAATAATTACTATTAACAATAAGGGGGAAGGAAAGTAAGCCAAAATAGGAAAATAACAGGTTAAAGACTATTTAGATAGGTTAGATGTATTCAAGCTGGCAGAGTACTTGAGGAGCCAGCTGAAGCAATATTGGAACTGTTAGCAATTATCTTTGAGAACTCCTCGAGGACAGATAAGGTCCCAGCAGACTGGAGAAGGCCAAACATAGTACCTATCTTTCAAAAGGAGAACAAGAAGGACCCAGGGCATTACAGACCAGTCAGCCTAACTTCAATACCTGGAAAGATACTGCATAACTGCAACAAATTATTAAACAATCAGTTTGTAAGCACTTGGAGATTAATAAGGTTATAAGGAAAAGCCAGCATGGACTTTTCAAGAACAAATCATGCCAGATCAGCCTAATTTCCCTCTTTGATGGGGTTACTGGCCTAGTGGATGGGGGGAAGCAGCAGATGTGAAATATCTTGATATTTAGTAAGGCTTTTTAAACAGTCCCACATTCCCATAAGCAAATGAGGGAAATGTGGTCTACATGAAATCACTGTAAGGTGGGTGAACCACTGGTGGATAGACCATACTCAAAGAGTAGTCAAGTATCAGATGGGTAGCCGTGTTAGGCTGGATCTGTAAAAAGCGATAAAGAGTCCTGTTTCAGAGTAGCAGCCATGTTAGTCTGTATCCCCACAAAGAACAGAAGTACTTGTGGCACCTGAAAGACTAACACATTTATTTGAGCAAAGAGTCCTGTGGCACCTGTGGCATGCATCTGACGAAGTGGGTATTCACCCACGAAAGCTCATGCTCCAATACATCTGTTAGTCTATAAGGTGCCACAGGACTCTTTGTCACTCAAAGAGTAGTTATCAATGGTTTGTTGCCAAATGGAAAGGCTGTATCTAGTTGGGTTCCACAGGATCAGTCCCAGGTCCAGTACTGTTCAACATTTCCATGAGTGACTTGGATAATGAAGTGAAGAGTATGTTTACAAAATTTGTGGATGACACTGAGCAGGGAGGGATTACAAGCACTTTGGAGGGCAGAATTAGAATTCAAAACAATCTTGACAAACTGAAGAATTTGTCTGGATTCAACAAGATTAAACTGAATAAAGACAAGTGCAAAGTACTACACTTAGGCAGGAAACGTCAAATACACAACTACAAAATGGGGAATAACTGGCTAGCTGGTACTACTGCGAAAAAGGATTTGGGGGTTATAATGGATCACAAATTGCATACAAGTCAACAGTGTATTGTACATAAGATGCAGGAGGTATTTCTTCTGCTCTACTCAGCACTGGTGAGGCCTCAGCTGGAGAAATGTATCCAGTTCTGGGAGCCACACTTTAGTAAAGATGTAGATAAATTGGAGAGTCCAGAAGAGAGCAAGAAAAAAGATAAAAATTTGGAAAACCTGACCTACAAGGAAGAGTTACAAAAACTGGGCACAAAGGGGAGGCGGTTCTTATAACAGTCCTCAAATATGTTAAGGGATCTTATAAAGAAGATTGTGATTAATTGTTCTCCATGTCCACTGAAGGTAGGACAAGAAGTAATAGATTTAATCTGCAGCAAGGGAGATTTAGATATTTAGATATTAGGAAAAACTTTCCAACAATAAGGGTAGTTAAGCTCTGGAACAGGCTTCCAAGGGCGGCTGTGGAATCTCCATCATTAGAAGTTTTAAAAATATAGTTTAGACAAACTCTGTCAGGAGCGGTCTAGGCTTACTTGGTGCTGCCACAGCACAGAGGGCTGGACTTGATGACTTCTCAAGGTTGCCCTCCAGCCCTACATTTCTATGATTCTATGATAATATTTGCTTTTAATTGTTCTTGTATTTAACACCTTAAAACCACCTGCATACTGGGACCCTACACCACCAAGTATTGTAGTGTAACAGCACTTTAAATCATGTGCTATTATGGCACACAAAGTCATAACAGGCATGTTTAAAAAAAAAAAGATCTCAAATCTACCTGTCCTAGATATGCTATGAAATAATATTTTATCATAAAATTGCTTTTCAAGCACTTCCAAAATAGACTTCAGGATCTGAACGCCTTGGTTATCTGTCTTAATTATTCCTAGTCACTATTAACTGAATCTTACTAGCCATTACCTGATATTCAAGTTGTAAAAACCATTATTTTCCTTCCCCTTGCAGTTTAATTTTCCTCTGGATAGATGACCAGAGGTAGAAAAAGTGGAATCCTACTTCAAACCTTTACTACACTACAGTGAATAGCAACTCCAGTGACATTAAATGTAAACCTAATGTACTTATTTTCTCTTAAGTATAAGATGAAATTGAGTGAACATTTTTGACAACTATCAGAGGGGTAGCCGTGTTAGTCTGGATCTGTAAAAGCAGCAGAGAATCCTGTGGCACCTTATAGACTAACAGACGTTTCGGAGCATGAGCTTTCGTGGGTGAATACCCACTTCGTCAGACGCAGGCCACCCACGAAAGCTCACGCTCCAAAACGTCTGTTAGTCTATAAGGTGCCACAGGATTCTCTGCTATTTTTGACAACAAAATTCTTTAGATGGTTTATCTCTACAGTTCAAAAAGATGCGTCACAAATGACATCTATTAGATGTCTTAAATAAGGATTATGAACCCTATCAGCAATCCTTTCCCTTGGAAATAGCCAGTGGTTTTCAATCTTTTTTCATTTGTGAATCCCTAAAAAGTTTCAAACAGAGGTGCATACCCTTTTAGAAATTCAACCTGTGGTCCACTACCATAGAAGTCTTAGACTGAAAACTAACTGAACAGAATTAAACTATAAACGTTGCAGGTGTTTGGCATGGCATTTGATGCAGTGTGAGAAGGTGCTAAACTGTGGGCTTCTACGGTAACACTTCTGGGTTTTGACCTGTAGGTGGGAGTATTCACATACTTTTGATTGATCAGAAAAATGGAATGACTTTTCTGGCCTCCAACTTTATTTTCATAGTCACCTTTTGCGGACCCCTTAGACATAGTCTGTGGCTCCCCAGGGATCTGCGGACCACAGGTTGAAAACCACTGGTCTAACTGAAAGCGGTGGAACTATTCATGTGAATAAAGACTATTTGTCTGAGCAAGGGTTGTAGGATCAGGCTCTTCACCATCATAAGCATCACACAGAAAACAGCCAACTTACACATTTTGTGCTGCCTTGGAATCAAACTGGAACTTCGCTGCTACACTGATGTCATCTGGTGCCAAAAATTAATTTGCAGTCATTCCAGGTGAGAGATACGGGTGCCATTTCAATACCTGTAATACCAGTAATATAATAAGTGACATTCATTAAACTTAAATTTTTAGGTAACTATTAATTTGGGAGGTTTGTGATTGTGGATAAATAAATGATACTAATGAGGTCAAATGTGACCATTTCTATTGGATTACCCTAATTTATAGCGACACTGCCAGGTTGGTCAGACGCCAAATGCAGGTTGTTTAAAAAAAAAAGTTACAAAACTTAGTATTAAAAATGTTCACAACATATTTTTTAAATGTCAATGAAAACAGTGTGTGCTCTAAATTCAAGGAATATCATCTGCTAAAACTCAAACTGTAAATCTTTTATGTTAATGGCTTAGATTACTAAACATTGACATTTTAAAAATTCTATTTTGTTCTTGCTATTCACATGCTGCTTGTTTTTCTGCTTCTATCTCAGACTGAAATATGTCAATTTTCTCATTTTCATTCTCAGGATCATAGTGCTGCGATGTTGTGGTTTCTAGCACTACAAACAAAATTGTTTAAACATGGGATGGATTTGTTGCAGTTCAGAGAAATGTTTCCAATTTGTTCATCTTTTGTTTTCTGAAAGCTTGTTTAACTCAAATGTAAACTTTATGTCAAATTTAAGTTGCTGCTGCCCTTTAAAACATTCTCTGTCGACTCTGAAACCCAAAAATATTGCAGTTTGTGCAAGTGCATGAGAAAGTGAAACGCACTCAAAATAAATGTGAAATTGTAAAGTTTGATTTAACCATGCACTTCAAAAAAAAATCTAATATTGCTGGTGAAAGGACTTTTGTTCTAATTTTAACAATCTAAGTTGTTACATGGTGGTAAGAAACTTTTTAAAATGACTTCTAAATTTACAGTGTCTACTTAATACTCAGCAAAAAGAATACAACCTCTAGACACCATGCTGTTTGTGCAAAGTTTTTGAACGAGCAAGTAGCTGCAGTAAATATAGAAACTAGCTGGAAGTTCAAATGAAATAGATCAAATGCAACATAATTAAAGCAGATAATTAAATAAAACTTCCCTCCCCCACTTTTTGAGGAGTTCATCTGTACCTAGAAATTACCCCTACTCTGTATATTAATCTGCTCTTCACATAGGTGTTCTTTTCTCTAAAATTTAAATTTATATAGCAGAATTCATACCAAAGTCCTCTAAAATATTACATACATACAGCGTCAAAAAAGTGAAGCTACAGCTAGGCAGCAATCAAGAAGTGCACTGCACAACAGTGGGAGTAAAGGGGGCTAAAGATGGTGGCATAAGTGCTTAATCTTATGAAAAATGGCTCACAAGACTTCAAGAGCAGATTTTCAATGCATAGGCCTGCAAATAAAAATGCACATACCTTTGTGTACTGCAAATGTATGTGCAAATGGATGCAAACATCTAAATACCCAACTGGTGTGGTAATTGTGCTCCCATCTTCGTGCATGTTGCACAAGAAGGTCTCTATCTCTTGAAAATGTGACCTGTGACATCCACCTGGAACAGGTTCTCAAGACCTAGGTTATGGTATTATATAATGCTTTTCATCCTTCTTGAAACTCTTTACAGAGGAGGTAAGTATCAAATTACACTGCTACCCTGCTATAACGCGGTCGTGGGGAGCCATAAATCCCTTCCGCATTATAGCTGAAACCCCGTTATATCAGCGTAGGGGTGGCAGGGCTCCGGCAGTGATTTAAAGAGCTCCAGGCTCCAGCTGCTGCAGGGAGCCCCAGGCCCTTTAAATTGCCGGTGGAGCCCCGCTGCCAGAGCCCCAGGATAGCGGCGGCAGGGCTCCAGTGGTGATTTAAAGGGCCCAGGGCTCCCCATAGCAGCCGGAGACCCAGGCCCTTTAAATCGCTGGCAAGCCCCGCTGCTGCAGCCCCGGGGCTGCGGGGAGTCCAGGCCCTTTAAATCACCTCCGGAGTCCCGCTGCTACTACACTATACGCAAACCCATGTTATATCAGGTCACATTATAGCAGGGTAGAGGTGTATTGTTATCCCCATTTTACAGATGAGGAAACTGTGGAGTGATTATAGAGTTCTTGGTCCTCCACAGTTACTAGAGAGGACCAAGATGTGTTGCAGCTGGGATCTTAATAAATGGGGGAATTACTTGGTTAGGGCTCGGAGTTGTGTATTTGCTGCTTAAAGCATGGCTTTCTGTGTTCATGTCCTCACACTCCATGGTGTCAGAAGCTTGTGAATCCCTTTCTTTAAAGGAGTGAAAGAAAGAGCCCCCCACTCACCCACCCCGACTGCCAGAGTGGTGAGTGTGTGGGCAAGGTGGAAAATCAGGGAGGAGACCTATGAAAGCTGCAGCGGGAAGAAGGCAGAGCCCTGTCTCAGAGTAGCAATGGAGTCCAAAGCACAAATGAATCTGTTAGAGAAATTTGATTTTGGAAATAACTCAGGCAGCCGGCCTTACTGGATCTGTAGATTTAAGCAACTCTGTATGGCTTCTGGTTTAATGGAGAAAGCACAAGAATACCATATAAATGCCCTAATATTTGCCCTGGATGCTGATGCTATCCGATAGGCCCTACCCCTCGTTGATGAGGAAAAGAAATAATACTTCAAAATGAAAGAGGTTGTTGATACCTATTTCATAGGCAGACAAAATATTATGTATGAAAGGGACAGTTTAAAAGGAGATGCTAGGAACAAGGGGAAATAGCTGAGACTTTTATTTCCGCTTGTTGAACATTGCAAATAGGCAATGTTAGAAGTAGAACTAATAAGAGACAGGCTAGTTCTTGGTATAGGAAACACCAGTTTATCATCACCACTTCAGTTAGAGCCATATCTCACACTAGCAAAGGCTATATGTAAGGGGACTGTTGGCCCCTTACTAAAACTCAGTGTGGGGGTGGGGTGGGGGGGTTGGGTTGACTAGCTCCCCACACCAAAAGAAAGGAGAAGGATTGATGGGAAATCAGGACCCTGAGACTGACAGTCCCCAGGAGCAAGAGGGAGAGGGCGATGTTCCAGGTCAGCCTGATTGACAGGGTGGGCAGGCTAATGAGGGAGTCAGGAGGGTCCTGTCCTCTGTGTGAGATGGAACTGCCTGGAGCAGAGTGGGGCTGACCTAGGGGAGAGCAGGAGCCTGAACTGGGGAGCAGAGCCATGCCAGCCACAGAGAACCAAAGAAGCAGCCCAGGAGGCAGGTCAGCGCTGGGAGCAGAGCCACAGAAGCAGCCCACAGAACAGACCTGTGCTGGGAGCAGAGCTGCAGCTACCACAGCCAGAGGGGCCAGAAAAGCAGCCCAGGAGGTGGAGGCAGAGCAGTAGCAGTGCTGGGGCTGGGGCTGGAACAGCCCAGAGCTAGGCGTGGTGAGCAGCTGGGGAGGGTAAGGGGGGGACTCTGGGCAGCAGACCCAGGGCAGGGAGACACCTCTAGCCACAAGGACTTGCAGGCCAGACAAGGAGGGCTGATGCTGGGAAGAAGGATCCTGTTGTCTAGAGCCTGACTGCATGTGGCCAGTACCAGAGCAAGTGTCCAACTCACAGCATCCCTGCAGCACAGCCAGGGCCTGAGAAGGAGGTCTGGGACATGCGAGGAACAGACTGTGAACTGCCCTGACATTCCAGAGATGGCTGGTTGTGATGTCCCCATGCCACAGAGCAGGGTGATGTGTTTTACTTTAACTTTTCCCATTTCTTCCTTATTTTTAAAAAATGGATTGCTCTTTAATAATTGTATTTGCTTGAACTATATGCAATGGTCAGTGGGTCAGGAAAGTGTCCAGGGCAGAGAGAGCACCCCGAGCTAAATTCCCTCTAAGCCAAGGGTGGCCAACCTGTGGCTCTGGAGCCATATGCGGCTTTTCAGTGGTTAATATGGGGCTCCTTGCATAGGCACCAACTCTGGGGCTGGAGCTACAGGCGCCAACTTTCTAATATGCTACAGGTGCTCACTGCTCAATCCCTGGCTCTGCCCCTGACCCCAGCAGCCTATTAAGCGCCACACACTCAGGGCTGCGGTGGGGAGAGATTCCTCTCCCCGAGCTCCAGCCCAGCTACTGTCCTGCTGCGGCCAGAGGAGAGGCATCTCTCCTGTGGCCCCAGCCTGGCAGCTCCAAGCCAGGCTGCACTGGGGCCAGGGGAGGGGCGCCTCTCCCACAGCTACAGTAGGTTGGGGCCAGGCTGGGTTGGGACCATGCGAGAGACACCCCTCTCCCCGAGCCCAGGTGCTGCTGGGGGGCGAGTCCTCTCTCCCCGTTGCAGCCTTGGGGCAGCCTACACACCAAACTCCTCATCCCCAGCCCACACTCCCAGCTGGAGCCCTCCTCAAAACCCCAACCCTCTATCCCAGCCCTGCGCCCCTCAGCCCCACTCCAGAGCCTGCACATCCCCAGCTGGAGCCATCATCCCCCCACCCACACCCCCCCCCCCTAACAAGGGGCGCTGCAACAATTTTTATAGTGGGGCTGCTGACAGCCATTGTAACCAAACTGTAAACCCTGTATATAGTGGAAACTACTTCACGCCAGGGGGTGCTGCAGCATCCCCCACATTGCAAGTTCCAGCACCTAGGACCCCAACCCTCTGCCCCAGCCCTGAGCCACTCATCCCCGGCCCCACCACATATCCATATCAGTGCACGTAACAAAATTCATTCCACACATGGGTGGGAAAAATTAGAGGGAACACTGTCCCAGGGTGGGGATACTCTAGCCCCAGTCCTAAGTAACCATGACAGGGTTGGGGGTTGAGCCCTCCAGGAATCCTAGGCTCAGCCTTGGGGTTACAAAGACTGTGCCACACAGGAAAGTGGAAGGGGAGCCCTTGAGGTCAGCAGGCCTCTGGGTAAAGGAAGTGGGAGCGAGGACTCAGATCCTTTCGCTAGCCCATTTCACTGGGGTAATTTATAAGCCAAGAAAGTTCCCCACAATAGCGGGACTATTCCCTCACTTACATATAGGAAAAATGAGAATACAAGAAACCATAAAGCAACAGCAAAGTGACTTACATGCTTGCAGCACAGGGGAGACTGCATCAGACAACATTGACACAATAAAGCGAAAAGGCACAAATGTGAAAGCAGCAATCACAGCAAATTAAAACATAAGAACAGTGCACAATTAGAGAGTGGGAAACCAAAAAACCTTAATAGGAGGGAAGATTGGAAAAGCTGTGGAAGATGTGGCAAGACACCAAGCCACAGATGGCAACAGTGTAAAAAGGCAGAATGTAGGAAATGCCATAAAATGAGACATTTTGCAATGGCATGCAGGTCATCAGGAGCAGTGGAACAATCCAGGAGGGAGTGTTATCATCAGATGACAATGAGTCCATACTTCTAGGGGCTATATCCTCATATCTGATAATGACCCTCAATTTATCTCTGAAACATTCCCAGAGTTTCACAAGACTTTGATTTTGAACATGATACTAGTAGCCCACATTAGCCCCAGAGCCAACAGGGGAGGTGGAAGGAGCAGTGTAGACAGAGGCAAATTAAGGTCTCCTGGGACCTGGGCCAAAGCAAGTGGGGTGGCCCCAGTGCCGGAACTGTGGCCCTGCCTCACCCCTTCTGCCTGCGGCCCTGCCCACAGCCCCATCCCATTCTGCCCCTTCCCCTGCAGCCCTGCCCGTTTTGCCCACAGTCCTACCCCATTCACCCCCCCACTACAGCCCCACCCCATGTTCTCTCCTTTCTGTCCCGCTTCACTCACTCTGGCCCCAACACTGGAGAAGCTCTGTCCCCCAGCCACAGCCCCAGCATCACAGTGGGGAGTGAGTACTCCTCCAGTCCTGAGGCCATGGCAGGGAGCGAAAGCTCCTCCAGTCCCCGGGCCTGGGCGATGGAGCTTCCCCTGCCACCCCATGCTTCTGCTGGGGACTAGGGTCTGAGTGCTCGGGCTTCCCCCACCCCACCTGTCCTGAACTTCTGCTGGGAACCCAGGTTCGGGAACTGGGGTTTTCCTGCATGCTACACAGCTTCTACCAGGACTCTGGGCTTCCGGTGCTCCACAGCAGATTTCTGCTGGGGTGCCCATTTTTGCAGGACTCCCCAATTGGCCAGGGGCCCTGGGCACAGGCTCCATGGCCCATTGGATAATTCACCACTGAATGCAGACTACAAATTGTTCTGCAAAAATCAGTGGACCCATATAAAGCATTCCTGGCATATCCGTCAACACCACTTGCATCAAGACTATCTCCAGCAGAATTTCTCATGGGAAGATGACTAAGGATGCCTGTATCTGTGGCAGAAATACAATTTAAACCTAAGTAGACCAACCGGCAGGAATTTTGAAAATAGGATGCCAAAATAAAAATTCAGCAGCAACAAAACATCAGTGTTCAGCATGGAACAAAAGCACTACAGAACAAAAGCACTACCTTTTGAGCCAGAGAACAAAGTTTGGCTCGAAAGCTCTCAGATTTCTGGAACTATTCTGAACTCCTCAATCTCCCACATTCTAACTAGTGAAAACTCCAAAAGGATTTCTCTGGAGGAAGTTGGTTCATTTTCAGTATTTTGCAACCCAATGAAGAGAGGTTCTGGAACCTGCTGGCACAGGTGCTGACTTTCTAAAGTGCTGGGGGGTGCTTGACCCCTTGCTCTGCCCCAGGTCCTGCCCCCACTCCACCCCTTTCCCCAAGGCCCTACCCCTACCCCCACCTCTTCCTGCCCCTGCTCCCCCCCCCCAGCACCCACTATTTTTTACCTGTGGGTGCACCAGCCCCAGAGCACCCACAGAGTCTGTGCCTATGCCTGCTGGTGCTTTGTCAGGAAGTGAGCCCCCTCCACAGGGAACTCCATGCACAAACTCAACAGAAGTGAGAACACATCTGGAAGACTGATCAAAACCCCCCCAAAGACCTGATCTTTAGAATACTGTTCAAGACTATTTAAATAAAGTTGGTAAGGGGAACATAGAAGTGTAAATAGTTTTAACGAATTGAAATTTCTTTTGGACTGCTGTGTGTGTACACATTGGTTTATAATTTAGGTTTTAATCTTACATGGTCCTCCACAGTTATGAGAGGGGACCAGGATGTGTAGAAGCAGGGATCTTAATAAGTGGGGGAACTTCCCAGTTAGGGAATTCTCCATTTGCTGCTTAAACCATGGCTCACTATGTTTATACCCTCCTTCTACAGAAATAGCACCATAAAGAGATGAAGTGACTTGCCTAAAATCACACAGCAGGTCTATTCTATTCTACATCCTACAGTGATGAGCGCAGATAAAAATGTATCTGAGCGCCTTCCAATAGCACATTACTAACATTTGTCATATGGTGGTTGTTCTCTCATCCTTTCCCTGGGGGGAGAAGTGTGTCCTGTGGAATGTTTTGCAAGGGTTTTTTAAATAGTAACATACGGCAGGTGCTGACTTTTCAGAGTGCCGAGGGGTGTGCTCAACCCCTGGCTCTGCCCCAGGCCCTGTCCCACTCCACCCCTTCCCCCAAAGCCTCACCCCTGCTCTACCCCCACCCTTCCTCTTCCTGCCCAGTTCCACCCCCTCCTCTGCTCATCCTTGCTCCTCCACCCCCCAGCCCCAGCCTCCAAACAGCTGTTCACAGTGGGCAGGAGGCACTGGGAGGGAGAGAGACTGATCTGCAGGGCCCACCAGTGGTCAGGTGCTGGGGGCAATGGGGGGCGCTGATAGGGGGGCTGCCGGTGCACGCAGCTATGTGTTTATATTAGAGAAGGTAAGGTCAAAGAAATGCACCTTGCCCTTTGAGCAGAAGGCAATGAGGTTTGTGATGGCCCTCAGAGTTCATTCCAGTCTTGGACTGACTCCTGAGAAAGCTCTGTCTCATGCACAGACAAACTTTACCCTTGTGGTAGAGATTCCATTGTGCCAGAGAAGCGAAGTTATCAACCATGGTCTTCATCCTGTAACTTTAGATTGTCTTTTAGATATCCTGCACACAGGCCATGGAACACTCTGAAGATAAGTTCTGAGACCTTCAACTTGATATTCTCTGAGAAGCCAGGGTAGAGAGCAGGGGACAGTTCTGATGTGCTCACAGTTGCCTGTGTTGCTGAGGTGATCCACTGCAATGTTCTATACTAGTTGGAGTTTCCTGGGAGCTGAAGGCTTCATGCCCAGCTACATCACATTATTGTAGCCCAGCTGAGAGGTGACAAAAGCCGGAACAGCTGAGGTCAGATCATTGTGTGCCAGGATGGAATGAGTCTGTTAGCCCATTGGAGATGGTAGAAAGCTTTACTTCCACATGCTCATCTGGGGCACAGCTAGGAACAGAGACTAGGTCTCCTGGCTCCCAGTCCAGTGCACTATCCATGGACTGCACTGCATTTCCTCATTTAAGGTCTGTTCTTAAATAGCAAAAAACCCTACCCTGCTCTAAACCCCACAGAGCTCAGCAATGCTGCTCCTGGACTTTCAGAGGGAATGAGAACTGCTGGAGGGGAAAGGCAGGGGTGAGGCCACCTCCTCCCCCACCCCATCATCTTCCAGTTATGAAAGGAAAACACTGCAGCGGCCTTCAGGCTGCTACAGACAAGGGCTGTTTGTGTCCTAGAAGGGGGTACCGTTGGGTACCCAGAGCAGCGAGAGTCAGGAGCCCCATGCCTCTCGCACCCCCAGCGCCTCCTAGAGAGGTTGGAAGTAAAGGAGCTTCGGACTCAGCGCGCTGCCCAAAGAAAACTGGTCTAGGCCCCACCCTTCAACCTCAGCCGTCTAGTCAGCGCCAAATACAGACCCGTCGGGAACAGTGAGCGAAGGCCGGGGATATATCTCACGCTGACGATCCGCTTGGCGGGAGGAGGGACCCGGCCAGGCGCGCGCCCGGGAAAAGGGGGAGGGTGGCTCGCGCGCGCCTGGGAAAATGTTGCGCAGATTCTAAAATGGAACGTTGTCGGCGGCGTGAATGAGCGCGAGGGGGTGTGTGAGCGTGAGTAAGACAGGGATCAGCGGCGGCAGCAGCAGCAGTAGGAGCCACCACCGCACCCGCCACCTTCTTGCAGCCGGTCCCCTCGCAGCGGTACAGGGAGCAGCCGTCTCCTCCTTCCCTCTGCATGGAGCTCTCTGCTATCGGGGAGCAGGTTTTTGCGGTGGAGAGTATCAGGAAGAAGCGCATAAGGAAGGTGAGGAGAGGGGGGCACCAGCATCTATTTCCCACCTTGCCCTCCCATGCGGGGGAGTTCCAGAGCACCGCGCTGCAGGGAAGGGGCACAGGAGGCCCTGCTCCTCTGTCCTGCCTTCTTGTACATATTCTGGGCTGTAGGGGGTGTGACGGACACGGGCATCTACCTCCCGTCCCATGCTGCAGGCATGGGGTATGGGGGCATTAGTATGTCCCCCCACCCATGCTGCATGCGGGAGAGGGGGCGTGGTGATGGGTACTAGCACCATGCTGCGCGCAGGGGGCGTGAGGGGGATCATCGTCAAGCCTTAGTGCTGTAGGTCATGGGTATGTTTTTCTGTCACCATGTTACAAGGAGAGCAGTATGGTGGTGGTCACCATCACTATCACCTACTGCTCCAACCTCCCCGAGAGAGGACAGGTACCATTTCCATACATGCATCTCTGCATGCTGTTCCCTGCAGGAATGGAGAGAAAGAAGAGCTAGCTGCAAGGCTTGTAGGGGAAAGAGGATCCCTGCCTGTTCTTCTTCCTCTTTTCCACCTCCTACAACTAGGTTATCTTTTCCTTTTACTACCTCCCCTTAAATGAGTAGTGGCCTGTTCAAGAATAGGCCACCTTGCCAAATTTGCTGACCTCCCCTTCCTGATCCTTCATGCCTGTGGATGCAAGTCTTCTTAAGTGTGGCATATATCTTCGATTCCTCGAGGATTAAATTTCTTCATTTGTAGTAAGGGTTCATTTCTTTTTGGAAAAATGTGGGTGTGGGGAGAGAGGCACTGATGGAAATGGGAGAGATGCCTGCATGTTTATCCTATCACCTCTGCTACCTTAGACAAGTCATTTTTGCACCATCTTGACCCTTGGGTGCTGAGCTGTACTTGTGGTTTGAACGGGCACTTCTGTAGATGATGGGGTGATTGAATAAGGTATAGTGCAGTGAATGTTGAAATGTTGATGTGGGACTCTGGGCGAGATCATTGTATAAGAAAGCATGGCATTGTGCTTAAATGATAGAAGCCGGAATTGAAGGAGCTGGGTTTCTGCTTCTGACACTGCCTCTTTTGGTAACCTTGGGCAAGTTATTTTGGTCCCTTTTATTTTTTTAATTGTACTAATGTTGTGTACTGGTTTTGGATGCTTTGGGGCTCTGACTTTTTTCAGGGGTGCTAAGGTCTCATTGACTTGAATTGGAATTATTGGTGCTCAGCACTTCTGAAATTCATGCCAAGATGTGTCAAATTGGGCACCCAAAATCAATGGACATGCCTGAAAATGTTGGTCTTGAATTTAGTGACTCACTTTACACAGCTGTAAAATGGGGATGGAGAGGGTATTAACCACCTCATGGGCTATTATGAGGATTAACCATAAACATCTGTGAAATGTCTTGAGAGCCTTCAATGGAAGGCACCTTATAAGGCAGTACTTTTTCACATATTTGAAAGCTGAACACTCTACCTTCAAGAAAATGAAACTAACTGCATGATCTCCCTTCCCCCTACAACCCATTGTGTATATTAAGTGTATCTTAATTTGTACATTTTGCATGCCTTGCCTCCATAAGTATGTGTGTACACACCACACTTCAGGAAAAGTTATAAGGGCAAAATCATGCTGTTATTATTTCTCAAAGATCATATCAGTTGTACACATGCTCCTCAGGGCTCTTGAATTGATTTCCATACTCTCCCATTTCTTCCTTCTCCCCCCTATATAGTGAACAAGTAAGTGGATACCTTTAAATTCAGCTTTGAATTGCTGTTTATTCAGGTCAGAACGTTGAGTGGCTTGGATGGAAGGGACAGTGTTTGTGCAAAGCATGTAGCAACTGGAAGGGGACATGCCCAAGAGGCATTTCATAGCTTCTAAAATTTTGTATTTCTTCTGGCTTCTTATAACTTGCCCCTCAGACACTTGTTCCATTCCTGGCATGAGTCTTCCTCTCATGTTTATGCATGCGGACTTGTTGTAGGGTTGCTCATGAGTTGTGGAGCTGTGCACATGTGGGCTGCTTGTTGGAGGGTTGCTGGGGCTCCGCCTTCTGGTACTAGTCACTTTTGAAGCACCTGCAGAGCTGTGCTCCCTGGTTGATAGTAGGGTCATTTGAGAGTACTAGGTCTACACACGCATTTGTTTTAGAAATCTATGGATTATTCAGTTTAATGAAGAAAAGGCTTAATTTTTTTTTTAAAGGTAGTGATGGGGAACAAGCTCTTCAGTGTGCGCTGTTGCCAGTGCAGACCAAAGGGTATTATCTTGTCACAGTTTCTCCTCTTCCTGTAGTACCCATATTGGGTTGCAGGCTTAACTTTTTTTTCCCCCCCTCTCTCTAGGGTAAAGTAGAATACCTGGTGAAGTGGAAAGGATGGCCCCCAAAGTAAGTATCTTTCCTCCCCTCCACCCTACCCCCCACTGCTTGCCAGCAATGGCTTTGGCTGTATTTCTGCTCTCCATGTTATTAACATATGTTCTCTTGTGCCTTGCTCCAAAAAAGACAGCCAGCCCCAAACACGCTTTATGTACCCATATTCCTGACTGACTTAATGACTGGTGAGGTTGAAGCATGGGCCCATATCCCTCAGTAATCTCTCTTTTTTCTTTCCATTGTCCTCTCCCCTCTGAAACTGTCCACTTGCTGACTACTTCCAATCCATTCATCTTACACAGGCCAGGTCTACACTACGAGATTAAATCAATTTTAGATACGCAATTTCAGCTACGAGAATAGCGTAGCTGAAATCGAATATCTAAAATCAATTTATTCACCCGTCTTCACCGCGCGGGATTGATCCGCGCGGCTCGCTGTGTCGAATCCGGAAGTCCGGTCGTCTAGCTGGAGTTCCGGAATCGATCTAAGCACGCTCTGGGATCGAGATATCGCGTCCAGACCAGACGCGATATTTCGATCCCCGAGCAATCGATTTTAACGCGCCGATCCGGCGCGTAGTCTAGACGTGGCCATAGAAAAACTCCAAGGGAAACCCAGGTGCTAGGGTTTTAAGTGTTACATTCAGTAGGAGGTGTTCGTCCTTCCAGGTCAGTACTGAGAAGACTCCCCAGCATATTATTAGAGGGTGGGTTGCCTCTAGAAGTGCTTCCTTTTGGATAAGACACACATTGTGAGCATTACCTCTTATCATTAAAGATTTCCCTTCATGAGAGAAGAGGCATGACTCAGATTTACTGGTCACAGTCCAACACAGGGAATCTGTGTTGCCTTTTGAGGATTCCCACTATTTTCCGTTGATTAGGGTATATTTCTGTTCCTGTCCTAAATTATTTTAGTGGTTATTTTAGTCTTCCCCAGAAGTGGCTGCATTTCAATTGGGAGTGACTTTTTCAGCAGGGAACAATCTGTAAAATGCTGTGAGATGAAAGGGATTATGTAAAATTATTACTATATGAACTGCCTGCTTAAACGGACTAGTTCCTCCTCAGTCCATATGGACATCTGTCTTCACTCTTCTAAAAAGAAGTTGAAACATCCCCAAATGCTCTGTCTCACACCCCCACTTCCCAGGTGTATACACAGAGAAGTGTATACAGTCCCTATCTCTCTGGTTGGTGTGAGAAGAGAAACATTTTCTTCCTGGCTATAAATTCTGTGATCAGTTTAACCCTGTGCACTTGAGTACCAATATCTATAGTACAGTTTAGGACCAAGGGCATTTTCTGTGGGCCTGGTGACTTTAGAGTTAACTTCAGCTTTGTGTGTTCAGGCATTCAGGTTTGGAGCATGTCTGCACTGCTAGGAGCACAGAACATTGGTGTTTGTCCTGTTACTTTCCACAAGTGCAGTCACTGCAGTGGTGCCTATTTCACTTTTGCTTGATTATTAGCCCGCAGGAATGGGTGGACTGAGTTTGGTCTAATATCTCTTCTGAAGGACAGTGCAGCACTTGCCTCAATTTGCCGCCTTCTTTCTTCCTTCTTTTCTTTCTCCCAGACCTTGAGATCCGCAGCAAAACAAAATCCGAGCATGAGCATTTGAACCGTCACAGCCTCCTGGCTCAGAGGGGAGAGGATTCCTTGTTTTGCTGTCATGAACCTCAAAACATAAAAATATCATACCCTGTTGATTAGTATCTCATTTTTGAAACCTATTCTTTCCAGGGCTAGCATTGCTTGAAACCCGAAACCTAAATGCTTCAGTTGTTAACGCTCTTCCTTCCTTTTGCCAGTCTCTGTCCTTGATCTCTGAATGCTCTGCACATGCAGAGGTGTGCAGCATACTTAGGTGTTTACATCCTAGCCTTCCAGCACATCCCTTCTCCCTCTACTCATCTTGGTTTTCTCTTCCTCTGCATGTGTGGTTTTTTGCTGTTTTTGATCTCCTTACCCATTATTCATTTACTCCCACTGTAGTGTTGATGGAAAGGGGAAAAGAGTCAGGTACAAGTAGTGCATTTGCTTCTTTCCTGTGCATTCCACATACGCTTCTCAAATTTCCCTCATTAATTTGCCACACCTATCAAATCTCTGGGTTGTGCTGCTGCAGGCAAGGACTGGAAGGGTTACAGATCTGACTCAGCCACAAGCTTGTTTACAACTTGTGTTTGAGGTAGGGGGAGGGGGGGAAGGAAGATCATGTGATCTGTGTTTTCCAGAGTGTGTGCTCTCTCTGCAGTTCTGCTGCTGCAGCCTGGACTGTGTATGTGTGTGTGGTGCAAATCGCACTGTTTTTTCTTTATACAGTGTTTTACCACTGCAGTGAGCAGGGAGCTGAGCTGCAGAGGAAAGGAAACACCCATCAGTTTTTTTGTAACAAATACCCCTCCTCCTCTGCCACCAGAAAAGGAATCCGCTGCCTGATTTTCCCCTCCCTCTTCTGTAAAAAACAAATGCCAAAATCTCTGGAAGGGAGAAAAAGAAACCTTCCTCTGCACAAAAAACATCTTGATTTTGGCAGCCTGCAGATACTGAGACTGCTGCAGGAGGCTTGGGTGAAAAGATGGGGGAGAATTGGTGAGGGTGGAGTGAGAAGGGCGGGAAGGGTCAGTTAACAGGAAATGGTGAAGGCCTGTCTGTCCTTAACCCTGTGCTCTGTCCATAACCTTCTAGAATAAAGTACATCTTCGAATTTCTGGGTTTCATACCTGTCCTTCTCCCTTGTTGAGGAATCTACATTAGGGGAGATTCCTGAGGATGATTCTAGAAACCTTATCTTGATGCTCTCTTCCACATCAGGAGTGAATGTTCCAGAACCACACGCACAATGTACACCTCTTTATCCAAAAAACAGACTGTTCTGTAATAATTTGGCTTGCTGCTCTGCTGCAGAGATGTTTATACAAACACCACTGCCCTTCATGTGGTTTTTGGTACAACTTCTTTCTCCCCCATTCAGGAATGTGTGAGTGTGTGCTCCACTGCATGGGTCATAGACCTTTTTAGTCCAGAAAATAAATCACTCTGGAACACTTTGTTCTAGAGCTATATTCTCCTCCCTGCTGGGATGGGCATTCCAGATGAATAACACATGCCAGGCCCTGTCAAACATGGCCTTTGTGAGTAGTAACCCTTCCAGAATTGTTTTGCATTTAGCTCTTCCATGTTCTAGCTCTTCTCAGAAAGCAGTTTTTAAAGACTTCCCCATAGTCAGAATGTTTCACTGATACCACACATACCTCACCTAACCCCTGGTTCCTGTCTCAGCTGCATAACAGTCAGGGAGAAAGATGGGCTGATGACCTTTCTGCTCTGCAAGGCTAGCTTCTGTTTTCTGGGTGCCAAGTTCGGAAGTACTATTTCCAGTCCTCCCCCACCCCTCCAACACCTGGCTTATGTTAGATAGCGTCTGTGCTGCTGAAAACAATATGCATGCATCCCTTTTTTTTCTTATCCAAACCTAGAACTGGTGTATAAAACCTAGTCCATCAGCATCTTGTCACGGATATAGGAGGAGTTAGGAGGATATGAAATAGCAAAAGGGTCTGAAGGCTTACAGTCAACTTACTTTACTCCCCAAATCTAGGTGTCTTTTTTTTTTTTTTTTTTAATTAAACACCATCGGTGGTGAAAAATCCATTCAGCTGTTTTTAATCCTTTCAGCTTCAGTAATCCAAAATATGTTGTTAACACAGTGAAGAAACATATTTCTGCTTAGAAATCTATTAATCTCAAGTGTCCTGTTTTCTTAAAAATCCCACCCAGCCAGGCCCACTGCCATAGTGGTTAGTGCTCTGCCATGGGGCAGAGCCAGATTTGCTCCCCATGTTGGGAGCAGCCCTGCAAAGCAGATTTGCTCAGTCTCCAGTGGTGGGAGTAGTTTATGATGCTCCTGCTGACTTTAAGAAAGGTTTTGAGGGGACCTGCGGTGGAAAGCCCTCTCTGTTCTCTTACAAAGAGTGGATGATGTAGGGTTTAGACTGATTCGGGGGCTGGGGGGGTGTATGTACAGGTGAAAAGAGGTGATGGGAAGTTTCCAGAGCTCTAAAAGTGGTGTGGCTGGTCCCTGACTTCCCACTGAGTAGTGATCTATGTACGGGAGGCAGGTTCCAGGGCCTCAGCAATGCCAGTAGCAACCCTGGCAGAGAAGATGTTTCACTGAAGTCTTTTAAAAATATATTCATTTTTATTTCTTCAGATACAGCACATGGGAGCCGGAGGATCACATCCTGGATCCTCGCCTGGTAGTGGCTTATGAAGAGAAGTAAGAGGGCCTGGTGTCGTTCCCCCTCTTCCCCCTCCCAAAGGAAAACTTAAAATAAAAAAGTCCTGTATGCATAGAATGGGAATAGCATGGGCAGCAACGTCATAAGAATCTCTGCTGTCCTGCCAATACGCCTCAATTGCCATCAAGGGTGGCCACCTCTGGGAATGTCTGGTTCATTCTCCATGGCCCATTCAGCCCTGGGACTCTGCTGAGACTGGCAAGAAAGAAGTCAGTGCCAGTCATGGTGGTTTTGTGAGAAGCACGCTTGTCCTCTCATTGCCCAAATGCTGCTGGAGAGCTATTGTGAATTAACTTCCAGTCATTGCCACCGGGGCTGGATATAAACAGGTGACTCAGAGGCACCATATCCCAACCTAGATCAACTGAACTATGCCGTTTCCTTTCTAACAAGGTTTTTACTCCCATGAGAAGCAGCTCTGGGGTTTTCTTCTTACTTGTGATGCTGGCCAGTGGGGTTTGGTGAAGGAATTAAGGGAACTAGCTAGATGCAGAGAGTGGAAGCCCTAGTTGGGCCTTGTGCTGTGTTGTTCTGTATTGTAGTTTTGTCATCTTGTCTCGTGTTTTCCTTGCAGGGAGGAGAGAGATCGTGCATCAGGATACAGGAAGAGAGGCCCTAAACCGAAACGCCTCTTATTACAGGTAACCTTTCACTGTTCCTGGCGTGTCCTCTCCCATTCTTAGTCCCTTTGTTACTGCATCTATGGATCTTCCAGGGTGGAGCTGACTTTCTGTTTGCAATAGTATATCTTTGGACTTTGTCCATACTAGGAAGAAAGGTGGTGGGTTTTAAACATAATAGCTAATACATTTTAAAATCCTAGTGTAGACAAGGCAAGCTGCAGTTTTAACCCACTTAGCGGATTGAGATGACTCCAAGGTGTTTCCATTGAGAGTGTGCCTACACTCCCAGGCTGAGTACGCAAACTTGTGTTGGCAGGGCTCATGCTAGCACACTAAAAGTAACAGTGTGGACATTGCAGCAGTGGCAGAAGCTGGCTAGCACTCGAGCACAACTGGCTAGCGCGTGTTAAAACTAGAATGTGCCCTGTGTACGCAAGGATTTTAGTGTGTCAGCTAGCATGTTAATCACCTCTTGTTCTAATTTGCACAAACCCCCTTTCTTTGCTGCTTCAGGCTCTGAGAGGGCACTGAGAACATCCCTCTGCTGGAGATTATCCCTGCATGAGGGATGGAGGAGGTTTGGGCAGCACTCAGATATTCTGCCTTGTAAACAGCTCTCTGGTGAAACTTGTGCCTCCGTGTTAATGTTTATTTTCAGCAAAACTTAAACCATGCTCAGGCCCAGATGGAGCTGGCCTGTAGAGGGTCGTTGTGGCAGTGGAGGCATCATATTAGGGCAAGTGGGTTCCACTGTGCAGAAGGGATGGCTGTAGGTGCCCCGCAGGGCAATCAGAGCCATGTAAGTACCTAAACAATTAGTTTTCTGCCATAAAAGAGATGCTACCTGTTTTTGTGCTCACTGGATTCAAACTGGGCCCTGGCCCTGTGGAATTTCAGAGCCATTAGTCACATGGAAGCAAAGTTCTGGCAACCTACACAAGTAACCATAATGTCTCTGCCCACTGTTGTGCCATGGACATGATCCTAGGAGGTAGAGAGAGAGAGGAAAGACTTACTGGCTCAGCTAGTTTATCCTTTTTGCAGACCTCTCCATGATATTCTTCTCCAGGATGTTTTCACAATTTTAAACATCCCAAGCAAGTAAGCTTCCAACTTGTATTAGTTTTTATTATGGTAGGGCCAAGAGGCTCCACATAGCGAGAGACCACCCTTTCCCTGGAGACTTTAGAGGACAGACAAAAGATGGGAAGGGAAATGGAGGCACGGGGTGAAGTGACTTATCCATGGTCATTTAGAAGATCTGTGGCAGACATATGACTAGAACCAAGTCTCCTGATTCCTAGACCAATGCCCAGGGATTGACCAGGCTGTCTCAGGAGATTATTCTGTACAGCAGCGGTTCTCAAACTTCATTGGAGCTTGACTCCTTTCTGACAAGAAAAATTACTACATGACCCTAGGAGGGGGTACCGAAGACCGAGCCCCGTCTCCCTGGGTGCGGGGGCCAAAGCTGAAGCCCAAGGGCTTCTGCCTTGGTCAGGGTGTATGTAACCTTAGTCCTGGGCAGTGGGTCTTGGCTCTGTGCCCCAGCAAGTCTGAAGCCAACACCAGCCTGGGCGACGCCATTAAAATCGGGTCGTGACCCACTTTAGGGTCCCGACCTAGAGTTTGAGAACCTCTGCTGTACAGTAATAGCTGTTGCTGTTGGGATGGTTGACTTGATGCATTCATCTCAAGCTTTCCCTCTGCTCAGTGACCTCGCTGCACAACTCTCTCCTCCCTAGGCGTTTATGCACCTGTAGACAGTTATCCCCCTTCCTCTTAGGATGGTTCTGTCCCTGCAAGGGCATTGAAACACACATGTTTTGATTCTGTTACTCTGGGATAACTGGCCTTTCTGTTCCATTCCCATTCACAGAGGCTTTACGGTATGGATCTGAGGAGTGCCCACAAGGGAAAGAAGAAGCTCTGTTTCTCTCTATCACGGCAATTTGGAGGAGGAGGAGGAAGCAATCTGGGAGGGGCCAAGCCAGGACAGACAGAGCTGTCGGAGAAGAGTGGGGGAGGTGTCCTACCATTCCCGCTCCGGAAGCAGCGCAAGAACCAGAAATATCTCCGGCTGTCGCGGAAGAAGTTTCCACGCATGTCAAGCCTGGAGAGCCGTAACCACAGGCGTGAGTTCTTCTTGAAGGAATCAGTGGCACTAGAGACTAGGCAGACTCCCAATGACTGGGATGCAACGCAGCATGCTATCAAAGAAGGTAAGGCCAGGGACCCCACTTGACTGTGAATTGAGGGGCATGAACATGATGCTCTCTGATTTTTTGTTTACTAGACACACACACTCTTCCTCCTTGCCTACTGCATCCTGGGAGTGTGGTTTTGGGTCAGCTCTTTACAATGTGTGCAAAGGCTATAATTGGCAAGGTTGCCCCCAAACACTTTTGCAAGTTGTCTGGATGAATAACTCGATTAATCTATCAGTCTGTTTCTGTGGTGTTGCCACCTGTGTGTTCTTATATTGGTGACCATCATAATATCAGAGTGCATGTGAAAGCTAGTGCTGCTTCTCCTCCCCTCTGCTTTTCCAGAGAGATGACATGGCTGTCTGTTGCAGTGAGAAACTGTGTCTTGTCATGTTCCAGCATATAGTTCTTCCCCTTACTCTGATAAAGGGAACCTTAAAAGAGATAAATTCACATACTCGTAATCCTTTAGCAGTGCCACTTTGAGGCATGTGTGCAAATGTCAATGGGAACCCTTCCCTCCCTCTCTTCCACCCAAAATCCCTTTGCGTTAATATTGTGCTAAATCACCTGTTTTGAGGGTGGGGTGCAAAGGTCACTGGAACTTCAAATGTCACAAGCTAAATAGGGCAATAAGTGGATGGCAGACCTCCACGCAAACCCTGGGAGCTGCAGGGGGGCATCTCAGGAGTCATATCTTTCAGAGTCAGTAGCAAACCACTACCCATGCATAGTTTGAGCTTCTGAAGGTGTGGTTTTCCTGATGAGATGTAAAATCAATGTCATGGCACTTCTGGTAGGAGCAAGGTGTTACCTAAGTTAGAATTAGGTTGGGCCATGGGGCTAATTAGATTCTGGTGATCCAAACTTTCCCTTCTAGTTTCAATTGGAGAAAGTACTCAACTTCCCCCTCCACGATTGCCCTGTAGCGCCACTAATGCAGAATGTCTGTCGTGCTGCATATTGATGGTGGGTGATGTGACCCCTAGCTGTACAGTCTGTAAAGCACTTTGGGATCTGAAGAATGAAAGGTGCTAGAGAAATGTAAAACTATTTTTCTATTCTCCCCTCGATGTGTGCACGTTCGGAATTCCGGTTAGTGTCTGGGTGAATGGACTCTTTCCGAGGTGAGAGTAGACACACCTCAGATATCTGAGACAGAAGCCAGGAAATGCCCAGTTAAGGGGTCCACATTCCATACCCAGGTGGGACAACAGGGTGCAGTACAGGTAAAGTAATAGAGAGGGGATGTTTCCCTCCCCTCTCCGTATGTTTTTGTGGCTCTCTTTGGGTGCGGGGTTTGTTCAGTCTTTTCTTCAGTTTTTTATACTGTGGGGAAGTGGAAGTGGGGGGGGGGGTATTTGGGTCCCTCACTTTGAGTGGTAGAGATTAGGAGCTCCAGGAGAGAGTAGATGTTTTTAGCTTCCTCCCCTTGGTGAGGAAGGAGTAACGAGGGAGACTCTTGTACCCTTTGGATCCCAAAGGAGTGGCATTGATGGGCTTTGGAGAGAGTCACATCCAGCCCTTCCCTTGGCTGGATTTGGAGGTACAATGGAGGAAAATCCTCAGTTTGTTAAGGCCCTCTTAGGCCCAGGGAACATGGCGTATCTGGGATGAGCTTGAAAAATACTAGTTTTGATTGGGATGGGGGTTGAGTTTACACTATAGTGAACGCTTGCACTAACCAGGAGACCTAGTGGGCTGAGATCCAGTTGCCAAATACTCCCCCCTGAAGTGGGATATTTTGACTCCCGTTTGGAAAGAGGGTGGGAAATGTATAATGAACATGCTGATGGACCTGTAAGCATGGTGGTGGTGTTGGGGGCTGTTGTAGTATCAGCCTGCACAGCTGATCGTGTGTCTGTCTGTCGTTCTTCTTGCCACTCCCCCTTCTTTCCCTCACCCTTCACTGTCCCATTATTATCTTCCCACCTCTTCCCTCTGCCCCTTACTTTCTAGGGGGAGGGGGAGGGGGTTTAGACACCTACAGTGCCTTGGAGCATGTGCAAACTTGGCACAGGTTGATGTCACCCACACATAGCCAGCAAGGATGCTCCTCTTCTGTTAGCCCCTCATTCTTTTTCTAATGTGCTCTTATCCACCTCTCCCTCTGCAGTAGGTGTGGATGCAGTTGATGGCAGCCTCCCCTGGATCCCCACCTTGTCCCCCAGCGAAGTGACAGTGACAGACATCACGGCGAACTCCATTACCGTGACCTTCAGAGAAGCACAAGTGGCTGAGGGCTTCTTCCGAGACCGAAGTGTGCAGTTCTGAATCTCCATTTTTAATGTTCCTAGTCAGATTCTTTTGGGGGTGGGGTGATTATTTCACTCTTTAAAAAAATAATCCAAAATGTTTCTTTTTAAAATGTTTACAGAGGATTTTTTTTTTTTTTTTTAACTGAAGTCTCATTGATTTTTCTTTTCCCCTTCAGATACGCAAAAACAAAAGGCAACGTACGGGCAATGTGTTTTTGTTTGTTATACTTGTCTGTTATTGCTTTGGCCGTTTGAGAAACTGATACCCCTTTCCTTGGCAAAGACTCCCCTGGTAGGGCATCTTGAGAATTTTTTTTTTTTCTCCATGTAGTCCCTTTGCTCTGTTAGTTCTGGCAGCTGCATTTAGGGTGAGAGAGGACACGGAGATGGAAGGGGTTGGACCTATTGCTTGCTTCCCTGATTTGGAGTTGTTGTCCCTTGGGTAAAGATGCTTCCTCTGGACAACACCCTCCCTATCTTCCTCCTCCCGCCCAGCTACTACAGTGAGATGTAATGGACCCGATCACTTTAGGTAGCTAAAGTCTGTTATAAGCTTCCTCCCTTCCTAATGTTTTATCTGTGGCAGTATTGCAGATCGTCTGTTTGCCTGGGAAGGTAGGAAACTCCATTGCAAGTAATGAACGGGGTTGATGGTTATGTGATTCCATGAAGAATGAAGGGATGTTTTCCCTCTCTGCATGATCCATTGATCTTGTAACACAGGGGTTTTCAAACGGGGGGCGGGACCCCGCAGGGGGTTGTGAGGTTATTATATGGGGGGTCGCTTGCTGTCAGCCTCCACTCCAAAGCCCTCTTCACCTCGAGCATTTATAATGGTGTTAAATAGATAAAAAAGTGTTTTTAATTGGTAAAGGGGGGGGGGTCACACTCAGAGGCTTGCGATGTGAAAGGGGTCACCAGTACAAAAGTTTGAGAACCAGTGCTGTAACACATATCTTTGTTACCTCCCAGCTGTGGTATATTGGCTACACATACTCACTTTGGATTTCTGAGCCTTTAATAAAGGCCATTTAGGAGGATAACTGTATATATTAACACAGTGGTACTCATTTTTCTCTATGCAGAGACCTTCCCAGAACTCTTCTCTCTGACTAGAACCTTTTTCTGATCTAGAAATGTGGGAAGGGGAAAGGTGTTTGTGTGTAACCACCCCCCACACGCACACTGAGGGATGAGGATTCCCCCCAGGCTGAGAACCCCTGTACTAAAAGATTTACCAAACCCAGATTGGATATAAATATTGTCCTGAAAATGCTTTAATAAGTCAGTGAAAAGGGTGGCTCTCTTCCTGGGAAGAAGGGCTCACAGAGGGATTGAAACATTGCCCGGCAGTGCTGGAAATCCACAGATAATGGCAGAGGCCTAGTGCATGAGAACTAGGCCGTGAAACTGGACTCTAGCTGGTCAGTTTCCACTTTTAGGTAATTTTTTGCTCTCTGATCAAATGTAAAGGCCAAAAGTGAATAGCATAAGGGCTGGGAGGAGTCTACTAGACTTCTAACATTTTTTTAACTTTTAATTTATCCTCTAAAGTGATAAGGACTCTTGGATTGAGTGTCCTATTTATATTTTCCCCCCCCTTCCCTTTTGAGGGTTTAAAAAGCTTTGCCAAGGAAAGCCACCTGCAGTTCTATAGAGCCTGCCTGGTCTTGCACTTAAAAACGCCTGGAGATTTGTGCTGGATTCTACCTGTGACATTTTGGGGTTTCTAAGAATTGCTGAATCTTCAAAGTTGATAGTTTAGCATCTGTTCTTGCACGCTCGCTCGCTCTTCCTTCTTTAAACTTAAAAATCTGTCTCTCCCTATGGAAAGCAAGAAGGGTAAGCTAGGGCCTTGCGGGGAATTATGGGGTAGGGGGGAATTGTGGGGTAGTGTAATACAGTGCAGCCTTGACTCTTTCTTCACTTACTGCCCTCCTTTAATTCCCTCCAAAAAAAAATGACTTCATCTGCTGGTTTTGTGCTATCTGAAGCTACTTTCATACAGAGCTGAAGCTAAGTGTTAGTGTAGATCCTAAATGCTGTTTCTCTGCAGCTTGTCCCCTGGAGGGCTTAGCTTCAGGCCTGCAGAACTTAGTTCTGCAACACTGATGCTTTGGGTCCTGCAAACACTTGCTTTTTACAAAGGTTTTTAGACTGCCTCTAAGCTTTTTTTAAAAGCACATTTTACCTCTGATAGGCTCTAGCTGCTTATAGGATACTAAGATTCACGCTCTATTGTCTGGACTAGACTGCCTTCCACCAGGTCATGGTACTTCCGGGACAGACTGATATGCCCTATATTTCAGGTGTCTCAGTGCAAATATTTTTGTCCCTCAAAATAAACACAAGGTGGATGCAGGAGACTGCCCCAGCTCCAAGTTTTTATTAGTGGTGAATTCTGAGAGGGTGGTGGTGGGGGGAACCTGAGTTGAATTTTTTTTAGTGGTGGGAGTAGGTGTCAGAGAAGAAGAGGGAGTGCTGAATCCTAAAAAAATAGAAACAGTGCAACCTGTGGAATAAACATAGACTCGGGACAAAGTTTGTCAAACGTGGTTGCCTAGAGTTAGGCTTCTAAATGCATATATAGTCACCTACATAGAAGTGTCCTCTTTCCCCATTCCTCCCTTCAAAAAAAGGGTGCTGAGCACCTGCATCTCCTACTGACTTCCCTGAGAGTTACAGGTCCCCAGCATATCTGAAAATCAGGGTGACTTTGATCCAGGTGACTGTAGATTTAGAAGATTAATCCTAGGTACCTGAGTTTGAAGAACTTACTCCCCAACTTGTCGTTGCAAATCTTTGTAGGATCTGGAAGAGTGGTTTTAACTTTTATTTTTTTATATGTGGGTATATGGCTTTCTATGCACTTTTCCCAGTTTAGTCCAGAAATACTGCAAGAAAAACTCTTGTTTGTGGATGTTTCCAGCCCTGGCCAAAATCTGGGAAGCAACAAAAATCCTGTAAAGGGCAAGAAAAAGGCTGCTTCTCTCACCAGACTTCCGTTCTGCTTTTTTCTCTCCTTGGTGTCACCTTCTATGCACCCATTGAGATTTTCCAGACCAAAGAATTCTGTCTTGACATTCATTTTCTTTGAAGAACACAGTTTTTGCAAACTTGACTGTAAGTGGAAGTTCTGGAGCCCTTGCAAACAGGATTCACCCACTGCTTCATTTTTAACTCTTGTAGATGTTTAGTTACATTGCTTCTGATGACTAATATCCTTTTCTGACCTAAAATGATTAAGGAGATATATTGGTAGCCGTACTACCTTATGCCCAATTCACTGGGGGGGGGTGGGTAATCCATTTCCGGTTGAGATGCAGAACCTTGCTAATGTGTGGGTTGGCTTTTTTGGTGGCGTGGAGAGAACAAGGGGGGAGAGGATGTTTTGTGGTAGGAAACTAAATGTATCTTTTGGTTTGTTTGTTTTTTTTGACACATCCTTAGCCAGGTTTGTATATTGTAACAATCAGTCTTGCTCTCTTAACAGAATGGTTTTATTGTTTTTAGTCTCTGTAAAGTGTGGTTCTCTTCTGAAAAGTGACTGGAGAAATGGTGGTGTGGGCTCCAGGGTGGTGGAATGTCAATGATTTTCAAATCAAATGTGCTCAGTTTACAAGCGCAAAGATTCTTAACTGCAAACTCAGCCTGGAATCTGAAAGTCATATGGAGGCCTTGTTGCCTGCTATCACGAAAATCCAAGATTGTGTGATTGGCGCTTCCCTAGCTATTATGGTTGATGCAAGAGACAAAATAAGAGTCCAGTTGGAACTTACTTTAATGGTTCTGTTTGAAATAGAATCCAACCGACTCCCCTATAGCTTTGCTGACTGCAAGGCTGAAGCAATGCAGACTGACTTCAGCCAGCAGAATTGCACAAAAAGTAGGTCCCTAGAGTAAGAAGGGACTTTTCTTATAGAGTCAGTCTTCAGAACAGAACTGCACTGTAAAAAACTTGCTAGCAGTTCTTTGGGTAGGCGATGCTTGTTTCATGCATCTGTTCATAGTGGTATTTTATGTATTGTTTGTATCATGGCCACACTTAGGGGCCCCAGTCACGTCAGGACTCCATTGTGCTAGGCACTGTACAAACATTTGTTGAAGACTGCTTTTTTCCCCCAATACCTTTCATCCCCAGACCCAGTATTTTTATTGATTCCTCAGAGCACCAACCACAAAAGATTAGCGGTATCTTAAGGTACGTCTATGCTGCAAAAAAACAACTCCCCAGAACCAAGTCTCGGATCCCAGGCCAACTGACTTGGGCTCCTGCTATAGGGGCTAAACATACCAGTGTAGATGTTCCCATGCCCAGCCAAGCAGGAACATCTAGACAGCTATTTTTAGCCGTTCAGCGTGAGCCCAAGTCAGTTGACCTGGGCTCTGAGACTTGCTGCCTCGGGTCTTTTATTACAGTGTAGTCCTGTCCTTAGTAGCCCTGTGTCTCCAGCACACCCCTTATTCTCCTGTAATGACTTGGGCCCTTGGATGTGTCAAGTCTGATCCTTGTTTTCAGCGGCAGACAGGATATTGTGGGAACACCCAAATGCAGTTCCTTTTGCCAAAATAAACCCAAGTCTGCCAGTGAAGTGACCCTGACTAAGTCAGAGCCTGAGACAGAAACGAACATGTGATTAACAAAGCAGAACAGGGTAGTTTGTTTGTTTTTTTGTTAGTGTTGTGAAACTGTCCTGAAAGATTCTTCTGGTGTGTTTGATTGAATGTGTGAACTTGGTTTTGATCTCATGGGGCCCTGGGCCCCAGTACTGCTTCCTGCTCTACCCAGCCCCACACTTAGTATTGTGTTTGATGGTTTAACTGGAATAAAGTGGCCTCATGTAGGCTGAAAAATAGGCAGGCTGCTAATAGGAGATACTTAATGCAACCACCACAGCAAAGACTGGGGTGAGGAAATACAGTGCTGATGGGTGTGGGCAGCAGCCCAGGGTTGATGATTAAAGCGGGGTCCCTTTGCTGAACATTAATTTCCTGCTTTTGAAGCAGGAAAGAAGCAAACCTTTTTTCTAAAAATTGTGATTTTTTTTTTTTTTTCCCTTCTCTTCTGTTCCTATTCCATGTACTCTTCCTGCAGCCTGGGAAGGCGAGCAGTGTAGCTTCCTGGGACAGTGTGGGGGCTGCTTGATGAATGGGGCCCCTAACTTGTAGGGTCTGGCATTCCTTGGACTCCAGAGTTGTGCGGGATCTGTGTACCGCATCACCACTGTCAATAATGGCCTTGCTAGATTGTTCAGGACGCACTGTTGGGTAGAGTGCCTGTTAGTAAGGAAGAGAGTGCATTGCAATGCAGGGAGCATTCATTAACTCCCAAGGCCCGCCCAGGGTCTGCATCATGCTGATACTTCCCATTAATAAAATCAGATGCCAAAGTGAGAACTCAAAAACCTTTCCTCTTGTTGGAGACTTCTGCTCCCATCCTTTGTAAGTCCCCATTCTGACAGTAGTTAATGGCTTCATTCAGCTGGCCAATTCCTTCTGTGCACTCCGCAGCGGCCTGTCACAGCTATTGGTTTTGGCACAGATTTGTTCACTTTTTTTCATCTGAGTGAAAATATGAAAATATTAGATGGGGATGTGTATGGGGCAGGGGTATGCATGGGAAGAGAAGTATCAAGGAAATGGAGTATGTCTGTTCAGTGTAGCCCAGTGTATTCAAATGCACAATTTTCCTATTTCTTCACTTCCTTTTCCCCCTTAGGACATCACTGCCCTGCATCAGCATTTTAGAAGGATTAACTGGCACTCCTCTGTGTGATCTGAATGGGCATGGAGTAAGTGAGCATGTGTGGAGAGAGTTGTTTGCGTCTGTGTTAAGTAGCTGGGTCTTTCAGGGGGAGGGAAAGCACAGATTTATCTTTGTGGGGGAGGGAGCCAAGCAGGAGAATGACAGTTCAGATCAGAGCAGTTATTAGAAAGGAAAATGTGCTATTGGCACGTGCAGGTGATAGTGACAGATTGTTGCATTGTACATGTTCTCAAGCCAATATCTGCCAGAGGCTAGAGCACAGTGGTCTAAAATCAGTTCTCTCTCATGTCAAAGGGTCCGTGTTGTCCTCTGCCCCGCCGAGCTCAAATGCCCATAAGCCAGGGCTATAGCCTTCACACAAAAGGAGAATGGCTGTCCCAAATTATTTAACCACTCAGCTGAAACCTAAGATATTAGGTAGGTGGAAGTGATTGTGGGACCTGCCCAAGAGATTAGCATTTGTAAAGCAGGGGTAGGTTGCCAACCTCATCGGAACAGTCACTGGTGGGGAAGGGCAGACATAGCATTCGTTCAGAATCTCATATCTTCTTCTAATATCTATTTAGGACTCTTCCTTAGGATAAGGAATGTTTCCTGGGGATTTGGCCACTCCATCCAGAAGCCATTGCCCATTCAGAAATCTGTGATCAGAAGTAGCACAGAGCAACTGAGACCAATAATGGAAGCTGGTAGTGGCTGGCATTTGAATGGGAGACCGAATTACTGTACTTGCCATATGGGATGGGTAGAAAGCTCAGGCTCAGAGAGAGGATTTGCTGCTTTCATTAATTGTGGGCCACTTGTTACCCTGCCCCTCTTTTTAGAGAAGAGGCACGCTCCCCTCCCACAAGTGTGTGGGTACTGGAGGTGCCAGATTGACACATGGGGGTGGGGGGGAGGCACTGAGTGATGGTCAGAAACCTGACCTTTTAGAATCCATCTGTTCTGTCTCATTTTAGTGCCAATGGTGGGGGAGGGTTTAGGGATTAGGGTTTTGGAGGGGGTTGGGCAGGTGTTAACCAGAAATATAGAAGTAGCACCAAAAACTCTCTGAAATCTAAAAATGTTAGTCTGCTTTTTGGCTTTTCTTAAGTCAAGGCCTAAGTATGTTTGAAGCACTTTGAAGATGCAAAGCACTAGGAGCGCTGAGTACTCTTATTGCCTCATTTTAAAAGTTCCATTTGGAAAGGGAAAGATGTATCCATTTCAGACCAGTGGCTATTCCTTATCTTCTTTCCACAGCTGCCATCCAGCTCTTGGCATCCCTTCTATGGTTGTAGGGTGGGTTTGCCATTTCAGGCATCCCAGATGAAGAAGGGTACAATGAAGGAGCGGAGGAGACTTTAAAACTCCACATCCACCTTCAGAACACGTTTTCCCTCACCACTTGCTGTATATAGGGGAATTATTAGGTTCTGTTCCCATGTTCAGTAGTCCCAGTTTTTAGAGATGGCTGAGATGTGATCCAGTAGGTTTCTTCCATCTCTAGTTTTGGAGACATCTTTTTAGTTCCCTTTTCTGGACAAATTGCACTTTAGGAGCTTATTGGGGATGGGAGGCATGTGTACCTCTTTGGCGTAGGGATAATCCAACAGCTGTTTTCAGTGGCTGGACTCTTCCAGTGGGTTATTGTCTCACCTCACATCCAACAGAACAGGTGCAAAGGAACTTGCTTTAAAAAAATCACAAAGTTTAGGCTTAAAAAAAAAAATCTATATTGAACATTTGAGCTGGCTATGTAGAGCATTTTAGTTAGTAGCAGGCACCTGTGTTTGGAGAAACCCCAATCCTCCCAGCTTTTCAGCACCGACCTTCTTTCCCATGCTTCTGCACTGCTTGATCTAGGTTCTTCTAAGACTGTTGTGTGACTTTACTGCCTATTTTATATGCTTGTTTTCCACCAAGGACGGGGTTGTGGAAGGTTACTTTATTTTTATTCTTGGCATGATAGAGCACCTGAGTCTTTGCACAAGAAAGCTTCCTTTGCACAGAATGAGCTAGCTTTTGTACAGACTAACTGAATGTATTTGGGGAGAGGGGGCTGAGGGAACGAATCAATTCCAAACAAACAAACAAACAAAAGACCCCTAAGTATAATGCCTTTTCGGAGTGAGTGCTTGTTGTAAGTGGAGATTGTAATACAAATGGGAGGACAAGTCTAGTTACAATTTGATGCAAAGTGTGGTTTTATTTTTGTACTGATATGGATAAGAGACTGTACAGCATCTATTTATTTAGATGATTTATGTGGTAAATGTTGCAAAGTTATTAAAATTAAATATTAGAACTGACATTTAACTAATGGCTTATTTGTGTTGTCATTTTCCCCCTTAATCCTACAGTTCCATTCTTTCTGTTTCTGCTGACCTCTTGGCCTATGGGATGAATGTGCAGTAGTGCTATTGGCTTAGGAGAGATGGAAATCATATGTGTATGATGAACAGGGCAGAGGGATCATGTTTAGTGAGGGCAGTAAGGGCATTCTCTGACCACACCTCTTAATGGACCATCTCAAGCAGGTTAGGTTTTTTTAATTAATTTTAAAAATGGAAAGTGAGTTTTAGCTGACCTCTCAAGATCCCTTTCAGTCCTATATTGCTGTTGTTCTGTACAACACAGAATGCACCTGCCAGGCACCCAAAAGTAAATCCATAGTCTTTGCTTCCAAATGTTCTGTGCACACACTACTTTAGGATTGCCTGGATTCCAGATTGCTGGGATAGAGAGGGAGACTGTGATTTTTCTTCCCCCTCTCTAGCTGTTTCTGGAGAAAAGCCTGAAGTGGCCTTAAAACTGCTTAATCAGTGGAAGCTGCTGGCGGGGGGGCTCTAAAAATGCAGGACCTCAAGAGGTCATTTGCATTGTTTGAGCCTAGGACTATCTCTGCTTCTTTGTACATTGAGGTGAAACACACTCACCCACTGTACTGGTCTACAGTTTTTGTACCAATATGACACTTAAGTGTGTGAATCTGTGTTAAGTTATATGGTACAACACTGAGCATGAATGCAGTTATACTCGCATAAAGATACATATATGGCAAGGCTTATTCCCCTTCCCATATGGGAATAAGCTATAGGAGTATAGCACCCTCAGCAGCTATAACTACATCCACATTAGTGGCTGTTACTGCTTTACTAATAGCGCTATAGTTATAGCGGTACAACTGGGTGTAGATAAACCCTAATTCTGGGCACCTTATTGATTTCAAACAGAATAGTGAGTGTAAAGAGCAGATGGGACCTAATTGTGCTTCAAGAATCAAACTGTAAGCTTGGCTAGTTCATGGGAACATGGTTAGGTCTCACCTGCTGTGTGTGCAGTAAGAAAATGGTCTTTAACTATGAGAAAAGGACAATGAGAAAGGGACTGGGTCAGACCAGTGGTCCATGTAGTGCAGCATTCTGCCCCTGGCAGTGGCCAGCACTAGCTGCTGCTTCAGGAGAAAGGGCAAGAAACCCTGTGGTGGGTGTTATAAGAGAACCTGATCTCAGGGAAACTTTCTTCCTAACCCCCATTCTTCAGAGGACAGCTTATGTCCTGAAGCATGGGGGTTTCTATCCCTTCCCAACCGTGTTTTGGTTCTTTGATGACTTACTTACAACTTGGGCTAGTCTTGTTATCTGGAGCTGGGTACAGACCTTTCCTGACCAATGTGCTGCCAGCAGGTCCCTCTAACTGCACTGATGGGCTGGACAGGGACTGTCCATGCACCTGCCCCCCTGGGAGCTGGGATCTCTTGGTGGGAGGGCAGCCTCATTAGCAACCAGGAGCTAGGGTGACCAGATGACCCGATTTTTGGGTCTTTTTCTTATATAGGCTCCTATTACCCCCATCCCCATTTTTCACATTTGCTGTCTGGTCACCCTACGGGGGGGCGGGGTTTGTAATCTAAAACTGCGCCCCCCTCTCAGCGCGTTTAAACTCCAAGCCCCTGTGCTTTACCCTGCTCTTTGCACCCCCGGGGCCTCTTCCCCGGCCCTGCGCTTTGCCCCCCAAGCAGCGACCCAGCCCGCGTCTCGCTCCCTGCAGCCCGCGCGCGCGCACAGTGCCTTTAAGAGCCCGCGCGCCTGCGCCCTCCTCCTTTTTCCTAGCAACCGCCGCTGGGGAGACCCTGGTAACGGTGCACGGGGCAAGGGGAGACAGAGAGGAGGGAGGTCACGTGCTGCCGCGCGGCCGGAGAGCGTGCGCGAGCGTGCGCGCGCGAGCCGGTGTAGCCCTAGTAGCGGCGACGGCAGCTTGAGAAGGGGGAGGGAAGGAGGGAGAAGCGGGCGGGATTATTATGGGCTGTGGGTGCTGCTGCTGAGCAAGATGGAGCTGTCTGCAGTGGGGGAGCGAGTGTTCGCGGCCGAATCCATCATCAAGCGGCGGATCCGAAAGGTGAGCAGCCGCCCAGCCTGGCCCCGGCCCCCCGCTGCTTGGGTCTGTTGCAATGGCCATTTCCCTAATCCTCCCTCCCTCTCTTCTCTCCCGTCCTCATCTGTGTTTTGCAGGGGCGCATCGAGTACCTGGTGAAATGGAAAGGCTGGGCCATCAAGTGAGTTGTTTGAGTATTTCTCTGTGTGTGCGCGCGTGTGTATATGTGTGTGTGTATAAAGGGTTCTTCCCCAAGTCTGCTCAGAGATATTATGCATCCCTTTTCCATGCGCGCAAACTGTACTCTGGGGTAGCCTCCTCTCCCCCCTTCCCCACCTTCTCCCTTTTTATGTGGGTATTCCTGTTTTGGTTATTTTGTTGTGCCTTGGCAGGTACAGCACTTGGGAACCTGAAGAGAACATCCTGGACTCCCGTCTTATTGCAGCCTTTGAGCAGAAGTGAGTTTAATAAGGGAAAGCACATTTGTTTATTTGACATCTGAGCTACCAGACATCATAATAATAATGTGTGTGTGTGTGTGTGTGTGTGGTTTTTTCTTTAAAAAAGAAAAAGTTTAACTTTCTAAAATTTAACTCCCAAAAGGGAACGAGAGCGTGAGCTGTATGGGCCCAAGAAGAGAGGACCCAAGCCTAAAACTTTCCTCCTGAAGGTAACTCTTATTTAAATAACTTAGGCCCTGTTAGATGTACCCAAAATCCCGCTGCCTGTCAACTGTTGGAGGTACATAACTCTCAAATGACTTGGGCCTCCATTAGTCTGGGGGTCTGGTGCAACGAAATAAAAGAGGGGAACTAGAAGTAAGTGCGTGAGATGCTGCTTGGAGTAGGGAGGGGTTATCACCAATGGGATAATAAAAGCTGAGGTGTGCGTGCACATATTTGTGGGGATGTTCTCTTTTTGTCAGTCGTCTTCTCTCCTCACCCCCATCCACTCCCAGATGTTTGTCCCCACCTACCTGCTCTCTCTCCACACCATAGTGGTATTTCATTCACCCCCCCGCCCCTTTGGTCTGTATGTGATATTATAGCAGCATGCTTAGTGGCAATGAAAAGGTTTTGTAGTACTTTTTTTAAGATATAACAAGGGTCCTGCTGCTGCCTCCCCTCCTCTTCACATGTCAGTATGCTAGATGCCCCCAGGTGCTATATTGGCGGTCCTTTGAGGCTCCCTGCTTGTTCTGGAATTCTTAGAATAACTCTACCTCTTCATGGCATAGTTAAAGACTCCACTTCGTCCCCAGTGACAGTGTCATTTTCATATTTGTTTCTTCATGCATAGTCATTTTGTCTCACAGGGAAGACTTTAAAAAAGAAAAAAGGGCGGAGTCCCTAGTTTTTTCCCTTTAAAATCTGGTGGTGGTGACCTTTGTAGCAGAAGTTAAGTTTTTTCCTGTTAAGAGTTATATTCTGCCATATTCTGCTCTCTGACTGACACCCTGCAGACAAATTTATTGCATTCTTGCTTCCCTAACAATCCCAATCCTGGATGATAAATGAATGGATACATAAATAAATACATCCAGTATATTTAAGACAAATTTGTGTGGGGAGTCAGGAATTTCTCAGTTCTGGTCTAATCTGATACCCAGATGCTATGGAGATGGGTAGTTTAGTAATGTATCTAATACTCCTATCTCAGGCATTGACTCATTCTGTGGGTTTGGGCAAGTTACTTTATGTTTTTGTCTGCTTTCCCCATCTGTAAAATGGGGTTAATACTTTGCTCTCCTGCCTCACAGAGGTGTTGAGAGGCTTCACATCTTCAAAGCTCTGTTGAAACATAAGTGAAGCGCTAAGTGGCAGCACTCAAAGTTCTGTGCAGTTGGACAGTGGTTCTCAAACGGGGGTATGCGTATTCCTGGGGGTACTCAGAGGTCTTCCAGGGGGTACATCAACTCCTCTAAATATTTGTCTAGTTTTACAACAGGCTACATGAAAAGCACTAGCGAAGTCAGTACAAACTAAAATTTCATACAGAGCAGTATAGACAATGACTTGTTTATCTACTATACACTGAAATATAAGTAGGATATATTCCAATTGATTTATATTATAATTGTATGGTAAAAATGAGAATGTAAGCAATTTTTCAGTAATAGTGGCTGTGACACTCTTGTATTTTTATGTCTGATTTTGTAAGCAAGTAGTTTTTAAGTGAGGTGAAACTTGGGGGTACACAAGACAAATCAGACTCCTAGAATGTGTACAGTATTCTGGAAAGTTGAGAACCACTGCAGTAGGATGCCCTCTGTTATCTGCTTTGGAAAGATGCAACATATGGGAGAACCACAGAAATAGTTTAAAATGTGGGGAGAATCTTCCTGGGGTTTTCTGGATGCCCTGGTAAAAATTGGGGAGCTCTTTGGAAATTTTTAGGAAGCACTGGTGGTGATTGGAACATCCTCCCCCCCCACCCCACCCCCACACACGTACCCCTTGCCCACATTGTCTTGCCTTAATTAAAAACTGAAAATGATAAAAATCTGTTTGCTTTCCCCACTAATGGGTGTTTCTTTTTACTCTTCACTCAGTGAAACTGAACTAGTCAGTTTCACTCTATAGTCAGTTTTTATCTCTGATGCTTATGCTTTAGATCTTCTTGCGTTTGGGAGTCCAATAATGCAGAGGAAAGCTTAAGGTGACACCATTGACTTAAAGATAACACTTCTACTTGAATTTTTTTAACCTGGTATTACATGTAGCACTTGAAATCTGAAAAGAAACATTCTAAATTTTGCTTCTTTAGTCAAATACTCAATGTAAATAATTAGTTTCCTTGAATGGGTCAGTTGGTTTCCTCTTCTGTCTATATGGGATACAGCAGCATGGAAGGGAAACATTTCATTATAAAATTTATATGTGTAATATTATATATAGCAAAATGTGATTGTAAAGTCACAAAAAGCTGGCAGGGCATCTCAGAAACAGGTACAGATTATGAATCTACCTTACTTCTAATTTACTGACTACATTGATTAGATTTCTAGTTAATGGTTTTCTATTTTAAAAAAATATTGGGGGTGGGGGACACAAATCATTGAGTCTTCAAGAGATAAGCATTCCTTTAATTTCTTAAACACCACCACCGGTAACAATATTCCTTCACTAGTGTCTTGACTTTCCTTAATTCTTTTCCTCCCCAACTCTTGAAATCTACTTGACTGTTACTGAAAACCTCCGACTTGTGCTTATAGCTAGCTTGACACACTGGAGAAGAGGGTGAAGTGTGGAATAAAAAATTGCCGCTGGTAGGTTGATGCCTCGCTGTGGGGGGCACTGAGCAGGGCAGGAGCTGCTGGTGTCTCCCTCTGGGGAGGGGATCTGGTGAGATGAGGTTTTGCTGGGGACTTGCCTTAGTTGCTAGTTCCTTTGACTTCTGATTCAGCCCTAAAAATAACACCCCAGACTAGATGGCAAGAAACAACTCTCTTTTGATTTAGTACCATCTGAACTTGTCCAAACTTTTTGAGGAAACTTTGCAAAGTGATTTCAGTTAGAAAATCAGTACAAAGGACTGAAGGGCTACTTTTAGCTGAAGTCCTATCTTTGTGTCTGCCAAAGCCAAGGTTTTGACTCCTGTTAATCCTGCAGAACTGATGCCACTACAGGAGGAGAAGCAGGGTTCTGTTCTGTCTCACACATTAAACGTGTTGTCAGTTCTTTTGACTGCAGAATCTCTTGCCGATGAGGACTTCTGAAGCATGTGGGAGAAACTTGACTCTTGGGTCCTCAGGGGAGTTTGCAGAGCTGGCAGTTAGAACAATATTCTTTTTGACTTGCAATCTCAACCGATTAGAACTGGAAGGTATGGAGATTAAATACAGAACCAGACCATGACTGGTTTTAAAAGGCTAGTGTGCACTCGTAATGAATGGTTTCGTATATAATGTTTCTGACCAAGATTTTCAAATGTGGTGTTTCAAGTTAGGCTTGTAAATCCGTATGACAGCATCTAAATAAGTGACCTGATTTGAAATTCCATTTGCTTATTTATTTAGTTACCTTAATACTGATTTGGAGTCAGATTTACAAAGGAATTACTTTTTGATTTGAGTTATGTGCCTTATCTGTTTCGGCACTTCTAAAAATCCCACTAGTCAGGCTTCTAATGCTTGGCTTTTCTATCAGATCACTAAGGGATATCACACCTGTGTTTGTGATATCACTAACAAGCTCTTACATCCTGGATGGCAGGACTGAAAGTGTGGGCTTCAGCTGCAGTATTTTGGGTAGGAGGTTTGGTTGTATTCCCTGGATTTTTGAGTCAAACTTTCCCATGGATGAAGAGCTCAATCCCAGAGGACGAGTTCATTTGCAGGGGGGATCATGGCATGCAATAGCCTGTAAGGTGAGACTAACTTATGGATAACATAAGTTGTTGCTTTGGGAGGGGAATTTGGAGTGGCTGATGTAGGACAATCCTTTCCAACCTTTATTAATGTGACATCTCTGATGAACCTTGTCTGTAGCAGGTTCCTTGAGGGTTTAGAAATGTATAGATAGGAAATAACAATAAGATTCAGTCTGGGGGAAAATGGAAGCTTTTGCAGGCTAATAGAGACACATTAACTGTCCCCCCCACACACTTTGCATGCAACTTTTGTCTTCCTTTCCCACCTCCCTGGGATACTTCTTTCCTCACAGCTTTGTGGGCTTGGGAAATTCAGGGGTCACATGCAACTCCTTGAGGTCAGGCATGTGCTATTGGAGGACATGTCCCTGACCCTCCTGCTCAGCTTGCAGAGATCTCTATTCTCAGTCACTCTAAATAATAAGGTGAAGATTGGAGGGTGTTAATGGAGGAAGAAGTAGTAATCGAGAGCGTGCAGTAATAGACTGCACTTGCCCTGCACAATAGGGGATTTCCCTCTTGCTGCTTGCAAGACCTAATTTAGTCTGTAAACTGAAGTGGAGGGAGGCGCAACATGATGTTAAGCAACTTTCCCCCTCAAACTCCGCATTTGATCTCCCTGTTCATAAATTACCCCTCAGCAGGTTGAAACTGAAATCTGTTCCCTCATAGCATTCTCCTCCAATGGGAAAACACAGTTTATGGTAGGGTTGCTTAGGAGCACAGCTTGCTGTTGCTCTGTCAGCTAAAGGTTGCAGAACAGACAGGCAGTAAAACAAGGCAGAATGCTAGGCCAAGAGGTGAAAGGGGAAATAAGGGCTCTTATAAATGTATTATTTGAGGGAGGAATACAAGACAAAGCAGATGCACCAATAAATAAGGGAGGAATCATGTAAATACGTCAGAGCTACTGAAATGTTTTAGTTTGAATCAAAACAAGAAAAGAATTGCATCCAAGGTCTTTATTACTTCCTATTTGTAGTTATTGACATAAATTAGTTAAAGTAAGATTTGTGGGGAACTTGATTATGTACTTATCACCCTGTCTTCAGTATGTGCGTCCTGGAGTGTGAAGGAAAGGAGCTGATGAAATTATTTGTTAGGTCACTAGCAATAATTATTTAAAATAGAACAGAAATAGGGAGGTGCTAGGGGATGAGAATTCATTAGGGGGCTGAGCAAATGTGATACAGATTTCCAAAAGAAGGGAAAAAAGTGATCCTAGCAATTACTGTGCTGTAAGTCAACCTTCATTCTCTGTTAAACGAGAACAAAATCTCTAGATGTTTGCAGATTGTTTCATCTTGGTGAAAACTGAACCATGATCAGTAAACAGGGTATTCTATGTACAGCACTGAGCACATCTCCCACAGTAAAGTCACAAAGGTAGAGACAGTTCCTGCTCCAAGGAATTTACCATCTGAAGGAGGGATTTAAGATGCACTTGTGAAGTTCAGAGAAAGGATCAACTTTTATTGTCTTAGACTATGAACCCTTACAATTCATGAGCACCATAGAAGTATTAAGCCTTCAGCGGGGAGAAGTGTGTTTCTTGCTGAGATTTGAGTGGAAAGAAGACTTTGTAAACTGGGATTGGGAGGTAGTTCCAGGTATAGAGGGAAGCAGGCACATAGCCAGGAGTAGGAAGAGAAGATGAATGGGTCAGCAAAACTATCAACTTTCAGGGGGAAGAGGAGCATTTGTAAATGATATCTGACAAACTTGATCACGTATTTGGTAGAATTACTGGACTAGTGGCTGGAGGGAACATGGTAGTTGGGACATCTGGATTTTTGCTAAAGCATTTGATATTGTTTCTTGAAACTGTACTTGAAAAATGAATTCAAGCTGACTTGAGTATGTGTACTCTAACATGAATTGCTAAGCATTGCAAAGAGTGTAAGCAATGATTAACAGCATCATGCTGAGTTGGAGGGAGTGTTAGGTTCCATTTTAGCCTGTTTGTTGTCAATCTATTAGAGGAGAAAACCAGCATGTTAATTCCATTCATAGGATAGTAAAATACAAGGTGTCATGAAGGTAGGGAAATAAAATATGGGCAGGAAATAAGAAATGGATTCAACCAGGAAAAATGCAGACAAGTGTTTCTGGGATAGGAAGTAATCTGGGACACAAGTATTCAGTGAGCAAAAGAAACTTTGAGAGCAGAAATACTTTTAAAAGAGAGAGACACGCATACCGTGGTGTGATAGTGAAAAGCAAATCACACATCAGATTAGTATGATGTAGTGTCAGAAAAGACAAGGGGTTTTATGAATTTTCTGTGCAGAGTGAGTCATGCCAGCTATCAAGGAGTTAATAATACCTCATTGTATGGTTTCAGTTCACTTGGAATAAGATATATCATTCACTGCACCGCATCACACAAGTAGATAATCCCAAACTGGAGGAAGTTCAGAGAAGAACAATAAAAATGTTTGAGGGGCTGTGATAATGATGTGTGAGACAGGACACGGATTCAAAGTAAAATATCAACCAGAATAACTTGGTTAAAAGATGTCTGAAGAGAACCACAACCATCTGTATGTATTTAAATGGTGAGGAAAAGAGTGAGAATTTATTCGGGTTCAAAGAGCTATTGAAACGGATCGGCAACCTTTCAGATGTGCTGTGCCGAGTCTTCATTTATTCACTCTAATCTAAGGTTTCCTGTGCCAGTCATACATTTTAACATTTTTACAAGGTCTCTTCCTATAAGTCTATAATACATACAACAGTAGTTTAGTTATATAAAGTAAATAAGATTTTTAAAATATTTAAGAGGCTTCATTTAAAATTGAATTAAAATGCAGAGTCCTCCGGACCAGTGGCCAGGACTCGGGCAGTGTGAGTGCCACTGAAAATCAGCTCAAGTGCCGTCTTCAGCACGCGTGCCATAGGTTGCCTATCCCTGTACTAGACTGTAGGCTCTTTGGGTTAGAAATCTGAATATCTGTGCTGTAAGGCACATAGGACATGGAATAATGGCTCAGATTCATCCAAAAAGAAACTCTGGATGCGTATTAGGATGTCATGCCTGACAGTGAAATCTGTTAGGATTTGTCTATGCTAGAGATTTTTAACCTTTGCTGAGGATAAACACGTTTGTGGCCTGGAATAAACATTTGGGGAGAGTCCACGCTGGCCTTACAAACACATTAACCACCTTGAGTTATTTGACAATCATTTAACTCCAGGTATAAAACATCTAGCGTAGATGAGCCTTTAGACTGTGAAATTGTTTCCAGATGAAGCAGTAGAAGCCCCCATCCATCACTGGAGCTGTTTACATCTAGACTAGACAAAGCACTGGAGATCTTACTGTAGGGAATAGCCTTGTATTATCCAGAGATAAGCTACGTGGCCTCAAGTCTCCAGTCCCAACTTCTCCCATTGTGTGGCAGGGCTGCTTGAGAGGTTTGAGGCTTCCTGCAGCTTGCGCTCTTGTCATAACTTGGGATTGAAGTCGGCAGGGTGAGGGCAGTTAGCAAGAGTGGAATCTTTTGGGATCAGATATAAGGAGTTGGAGTGAGTTCATAGGCCCCATCTTGGTTCCTCGCTTTGATGACTTTTAAAGTGCTGCTCTTAAGTTTCTGAGTGTTTTCTCGCCATTCCCATGATGAGAGCTATAGGTCTAGTACAAGTTGCGTGATGGCAGAGGAAATAATAGTGCAGCTTAAAACCTTAGCTCCCCAGAACCTGTCCTGAGCTCACTCTGTGTGAGTGTGAGTCAGGAGGACGAGGTGAGATAGTGGATGTTGTATCCTAGGGACTGCAGTTCTCACTGTGGTCACTAGATGGTACAAGAATCATTTGATTCTAAGTTGGCAAGGCAATAATGGGTGTGGGGCCAAAAGGTCTGGTTAATTCTGGCCAGGACTGCGTTTTGGGGCAAGAGAATTATAGAGTGACTCTGTTTGAGATGAGGGAGATTCTGTTTCAATGGGGTAGGGGCATCTTAACCTTGCAGGGCGCCATTTAAAGCGTGACTCTGCTCTGAAAAGCAAGTGTAAAATTACCCTGTAGGGTTCTGTGTTTGTTATCTCGAGCTCAGACTATCTGAATTTACAAATGAAAATGTAATTTAGCTCCCTGAAGACAATCCTGTTGCTGATGCATGAGCCAGAGTAAATTCCAGCTCACTCTCCCAGAGATGTCGTGGCTCTACAGAACTAAGAAGAACTAAAAATGTTTGTCCCAAACGTTAGCAGATATGACTCCTGATACATTTATTGCGGAGGAGTGGGGAGAGCAGCTCTCTCTTTTCTCTGAGAAAAGCAGGTGCTTCTTCTACACTTTCACTATTTAATCTGTCACGTTGAACAAATATCTCATCTGAAGGAGCAGGACAAGTCTGGACAAGTTTTTAGGGGGAGAATAAGAACACAGGAATTGCATCGGAACCTGGGGGTGGAATAGGAACATAAGAATTGCATCGGGAACTAATATAGAACCTAGGTCAGAGGTACTTTAATTATTTTTTTGTCAAAGTCCGGACTCCAGAGAGAATTTTTCACACCACAGTAACAATAATGATAAGTAAGTAAAAAGATTTTTGCAGTCTCTTCAAAAGCATCTGATGGGAAGTACAACCTAGATGAAGCTACTATAAGATGGATGCATAACTGATTGGACAACCGTTCCCAGAGAGTAGTTATCAGTGGTTCACAGTCAAGCTGGAATGGCATATCAAGTGGGGTCCCGCAGGGATCAGTCCTGGGTCCGGTTCTGTTCAATATCTTAATGATTTCGATAATGGCATAGAAGTACACTTATAAAGTTTGCAGATGATATGAAGCTGGGAGGGATTGTAAGTGCTTTGGAGAATAGGATTAAAATTCAAAATCATCTGGACAAACTGGAGAAATGGTCTGAAGTAAGTAGGATGAAATTCAATAAGGACAAATGCAAAGTACTCCACTTAGGAAGGAACAATCAGTTGTACACATACATAATGGGAAATTACTGCCTAGAAAGAAGTACTTTGGAAAGGGGTCTGAGAGTCATAGTGCATCACAAGCTAAATATGAGTCAACAGTGAAACACTGTTGCAAAACAAGCAAACATTCTGGGTATTAGCAGGAGTGTTGCAAGCAAGACATGAGAAGTAATTCTTCTGCTCCACTCAGCACTGATTAGGCCTTAACTGGAGTACTAAGTCCAGTTCTGAGGGCCACATTTCAGGAAAGATGTGGACAAATTGGAGAAAGTCCAGAGAAGAGGAACAAAAATGAATAAAGGTCTAAAAAGTATGACCTATGAAGGAAGATTGAAAAAAATGGGTTTGTTTAGTTTGGAGAAGACTGAGGGGGGGACATTAGTTTTCAGGTATATAAAAGGTTGTTACAAGGAGAAGGCAAGTAAATTGTTCTCATTTACCTCTGAGGATAGGACAAGAAGCAATTAGCTTAAATTGCAGCAAGAGTGGTTTAGGTTGGACATTAGGAAAAACTTCGACTGTCAGGGCGGTTAAGCACTAGAGTGAATTGCCTAGGGAGGTTGTGAAATCTCTTAAAAATCTCCAGTGACAGAGCAGGTTAGACAAAAAACTATCAGAGATGGTCTATACTTAGTCCTGTCTTGAGTACAGGGGAACAGACTACAAGACCTCTCGTGGTCCCTTCCACTCCTATGATTCTATGTTCAGTATCTTTTTGAACCTTGAATCTGAGACTTTCCTCTCACAGTATCCATCAGACCACAACCTTCTCCATCAACCCTTCCTAAAGATCCATTTCTCCCATGACACCTACAGGAAGTTAACCAACTAATTGTCTGGATGGGACTTTGTTTGTTTGCTTTATTCCTCTTGTTTGTCTTCTAGATTGTGAGATTATGGACACAGTCCCTGTTCCCTGCATTCAGACAGTGCCTAGCATGCTTTGGGGTTCTTACTCACCCTAAATAAACTTTTTGGTGCTCAGCCCCACCAACAACCACCATATGCTTATTAGGATGATTGTCCCCTTCTCCTGGTGACAGGGTATAGCAACAATTGAGTGTAGCTTTAGATTCTCTGGCACCAGGCTCCCTGGGCACTTTCCTTTGTGCTACTCATTCAGGGGATCATGTAAGAAGTGGGGGGTCAAGGAAATGCTTGTCCATGCAGTTCTGCTGTAGCGCTTCGTGAGGATGCTACTTATGACGACAGGAGTGCTTCTCCTGCCAGCGTAGGTACTCCACCTCCTCAAGAGATGGTGGTTTTGTCTACAGGAGAAGTCCTCCCATAGACATAGCATTGTCTACACAGGGGGTAAGGTCGGTATAACTGCATCACTTAGGTGAGGATTTTCCACACCCCTGAGCGACGTAGTCTGCCAACGTAAATCCGTAGTGTCGACCTAGTCTCAGGCTCCCTCAAAGTGCAGTCCTTGGTAAGTCCTAGAACCTGACTGGCTTACCTGCGCGAACTTCCCTTGTTTGTGGAGGAGCCATTCGTGGTGATTGATAGTAACAGTCTGCAGACAACGTCTGCTGTTCCTTTCCCATGGCTCTGAGTTCCTTGGTTGGTGGTTTTCATTGCTGCTGAACACACACCAGCAGGTCGTTTTTCTCATTTGTCAAAGATGATGCAAGTGTCAGAGCTGCCATCTTGGCTGATGCATTGGGGATTGAACAGAGAACTTCTGGAGCTAAAGCAGGACCTGCTACAGCTTGAACTAAAGAGCCAAGACTCCATAGCTAGGGGCTGTAACAGGCACTGAGAGGGACTTCTGGCAGCCATTCACCACTGGGTTACCTTAGTACAGTGGTCCCCAATGCGGTGCCTGTGGGCGCCGCGGCGCCTGCAGGGGCATCTTAATCCGCCTGCGTCCTGGCCCCCGGGAGAGCACCCGCTGAAATGCTGCCGAATTTCAGCGGCATTTCGGCGGGGACGCCTCTTGATGACAATGCTTGTCACTGACAAGTGATGTCATCGAGAGATGTCGCTCCCGAATTTCGGCGGGGACACCTCTCGATGACGTTGCTTGTCGACGGCAAGCGGCGTCATTGAGAGGCGTCACCTCCGAAATTCGGCGGCATTTCAGCGGGTGCTCCACTGCCGCAGTGGTCCTTCGGCTGGCGGCCACCAGCCAAAAAGGTTGGGGACCACTACCTTAGAGCTAGGATCCTGTGCATTTATTTCTTCATTTAAATATTATTTTGTATACAAACGAGGTGTAGCTCTCTGGTTCCTGACAGGGTGCTTCTAATGTGGTCTTGTCACCCCAAGCTGAGGTGCCCCCGATTCAAGGCCTGGCATATCTCCGGTCATCTCTGACTCTATTCTTCTCTCTCCTCCCCCACCGCAGGCTCGGGCCCAGGCGGAGGCCCTTCACATTGGGGATGTACACTTTTCTGTCAAGCCTGGCTCTAGCACCTCCTCGCCCAAGCTGCACTCCAGTGCCGCAGTGCACCGGCTCAAGAAAGACATCCGGCGATGCCATCGGATGTCCCGGCGCCCCTTGCCCCGCCCAGACCCCCAGAACAGTGGGGGTGTGAGTGGGGGGGCTGGCATACGTCCTCCAGTCTCGCCCTTCTCTGAGACTGTCCGTATCATCAACCGCAAGGTGAAGCCTCGTGAGCCCAAACGCAGCCGCATCATCCTCAACCTCAAGGTTATTGACAAGGGTGGAAAGGCCACAAGTGGAGGAGGGGGCTTGGCCCGGCCAAAGATTCCCTCACGAAACCGTGTCATTGGCAAGAGTAAGAAGTTCAGCGAGAGCATCCTCCGCACCCAGATCCGCCACATGAAGTTCGGCACCTTCTCTCTGTACAACAAGCCGTCCACTGCACCAGCCACATCTCTGGAGGGCAAGATGGAGGCAGGGGGCTCACAAGGTGCCTCCTGCGGGCTGATCATGGGCTCTACCCCTTACGATGCCCGCAGCTCCAGCTCATCAGGCTGCCCCTCTCCTACCCCTCACTCTTCCTCCGACCCAGACGATTCTCCCCCAAAGCTGCTTCCCGAGACCCTGAGTCCCGCCATCCCAGACTGGCGCGAGTCGGAGGTCCTGGACCTGTCGATCCCACCAGAATCAGCGGCCACCAGCAAGCGCTCTCCCCCTGGGAGATGTGCTGGGGGCCAGACACCCTCATCGTCCCTTTCCTCTTCTGACCCAGAGCAGGAGGCTGGCGACTGGCGCCCCGAGATGTCCCCCTGCTCCAACGTGGTGGTCACGGATGTCACCAGCAATCTCCTGACCGTCACTATCAAGGAGTTCTGCAACGCAGAGGATTTTGAGAAGGTGGCAGCGGGTGGAGGAGGCAGCAAGTGAGAAGTTGGCTTCCTGCTTTGGGGGGGGAAGGGGAGGCTCTGGAAGAAGTCCTGGTGTGAATGGCTGTTAGTTTTCTCCTGCTCTGCCCCCTCCCCTTCCCTGGTTCTTTTTCTTTCTGCTCAGAGACTGGGGTGGGAGTTGGAGGGCAGAGGTGTCTGAAGTTCCCAGATGTGTCAGCTGCGAGGGGTTGGGCTGGGGAATGATCATTTGTCTTCAAAGAACATGTTGTCAAACTGGTATGGAGCCTGGGCGACAATGGAGAGAGTGTGTGTGTGTTTATGTGTTGGGGCTGGGTGGGGAAGGATCCCCCCATCTTTTCTGAAGATATGGGGGAGCTCCTGCTACTGGAGAGATGGATAAGGCACTTGAAAGGAGCTGTGCGCCCCCCCACCTTCCCCTTCTGCCCTGCACTGTGTACACACTCCTCCACTTCTCCAGTTCTTACCCTGCCTTCTCCCAGGGCAGCTCGGACCCTCTTTCTCTGTGGCATGGGTTTGCTGTCTCTTATGATCCAGCTTACAGCCAGAGCTACTGATCTCTGGGAGAGGGACACTATCGGGGGGGGGAGGGGGAGCGGGATCAGAAGGTAAAGCATCAGGGCTAGAACGAGATTGCAGCAGAGCCTGAGTTGGGGGTTGCACCCCTACAACACATGCCCCCGGCTCACTTCCTTCTTGCTTTTACTAGTGGTGCTAACTTGGCAGTTGTATGGGCACTTTGAGACCACCTGGGCCCTTCCTCCTCCCTTCTGCTCCTTCCCTTCCAGATCTTCCAGTTTGCTCAGCTTTGTTGGGCCTGTCACTTCCAGCCTGGATCTTCCTCCTCGTGTTCATCATTTGCACTTGCTCGGGTCTGAGACATGCCGTACCCTTCCTAAGCCTTTTCTAATGGAAGTGGGAAAGCCACACACCCGTCCATCAATTCAGGAGGAGCAATGGCTTGGAATGACATTACCCCAGCCAGCTGAGGTCAGCAAGTCATACCTCCCCAGGGAAAATAAAAGCCTCCTTGTCTCCACTGAATCGCTTCACAGGCCTTGTGTGTGCGAAGGAAGATCTGCTACTCTTCCTGCTCGATTTCATCTCTTTCTGGTGGGTGGGTTGGAGAGAGTTCACCACAACCTTTTCCAGGATCTGAAATTGCCTCTACAATTGTTGACCAAAGGTGCTAAGAACCTATTGTAAGAATTACCGTATCTTACATTTAGTGTGTGTATGTGTGTGTGCGCGCCTGCCTGCCTCTCCTTCCCCTGCCCCCCCACCCCACCCCCAACTCCTTGGTTTTACATGTTCAGTGTGAAATTGGATCTGGAATGGCCCCCACCCTCTGTAATTGGAAGCAGGCGAAGGTATGGCTTTGTCCATTTCCTTGAGACATGTTCTTAATGTCCAAGGTGCAAAAGCGCTCTTCTTTGCCATTCCATGGCTTGTTTGATTCTATGTCAGTGGTGAGCTTTGTGACTAGATACCCCTCCCTCATTTCCCTACTCCACTGTTGCTGAATCTGTGAAACACTGAGGTGTGGGGAAGAGAGGCTGTTACATTCAGTCTAAATTGGTGTTGCAGTGAGTGTCTGCCTTGATTCCATGACCTTGGGGGAAAAGGGGTGGGGTGGGGTGTTGCTTGTTGTGGGATCCATAATAAATATGCCTGCAGGTGTGCGTGTACTGGGTGGAGGAGAGAGGAACTCAACTCTAAGGACTTCTCTCTCTCTCTCACACACACACACAGCCACCAAAATAACTAAATTGGGTGGAATTCACCCCTTTTGTGGGTTTGCCTGCAAACACCCTGGATTTGAAGGGTATGTCTACACTACAAGCACTACAGCTGCTGCTACGCCACTGTAGCATAGACACTTGCTACAGTGATAAAAGGGGTTTTTCTGTCGATGTAAAACCACTGCTTCAAGAGGCTGAAGGTTGAAAGAATTCTTTCACTGACCTGGCTGCACCTACAGTGGGGGTTAGGTTGACCTAAGTACATTGCACAGGGCACAACATTTTTCACAACCTTAAGCAATGTGTGGCTAGTTCGATCTAATTTTTAGGTGTAGACCAGCCTTAAAACTCACCTACTGCAAAATAAGTGTCCTCACAGAGACTTGTATCAAAATTTAAAAAAGGTGTGAATTCAAAATTCCAGTTTGTGTGTAGCCAATCTGAAAGATGGTCCCACTTGTGGTTAGTGGTATTCCCACACAACCACAACACCCCCCCTCCCCCCCACACACACATAAAACTGCCCATCCTTTGTGGGTTTTTTAAACAAAACTTAAAATCCAGCAGAATATTTCAAAACTAGTTACAGGGTGGGGGAGACTTCCCCATTCATTCATCAGTCCAAGGCTTCCTGTAATTTGTTGGATATGTACGTGTGTATGTGAATTAATACCTGCCTGTTGTCTTTGCTTTGTTTTGCATCTTTCCTTCACCTTGCGCATGCAGGGTTCTCTTATTTCATGGTAACTTATTCTAATGCCAGCAGCTTTAGAAAAAAGCAGGCTGGGGAGATGTGGGAGATCTATATTGGGAGAATAACAAGGAGACTTGTGTTAAAGAGAGACGATTTTTAAAAGGAATTACTTTATGGAGCTGCAAGATAAGAGAAACTATTTTACCAAGTAGATGCATGCCAACCAGTCACTTTTATTTTTAGATTGCTTGGTTACTCTTGGCGTGTATGTGATGGCGTTCTTGTTTCGTGGTAATAAAGTTCAGAAATATTTGAAAAGTTTAAGTGGGGATAAAAGGGAACTTTAATAGGAAACTCTTGACATGTTTTAGCCAAGAAATGCTCACTTGGCAGAGGTGTAGTTTGTTTGTTTTTTTCCCCCCCTCCTGATGTCTGTTTGATGTTCCTGGATTTTTTTTCGTAATGAGGGGTTTTCGCTTTCCTCCGGAGCATTGGCAGGAGGATTGGATGGGGGCTTGGTGACCCTTCTTCCTGGAATTATAAAGAGGGGAGAGGAGCACTGGGCTTTGGAGGAACTCTATCGTAGATCATCTCTCTGTAGAAAGGAAGTGCAATCCAGTCAGGGGAATTAGCTTGACTGCTTGTGTCACCACCCTCCTGGGTGGGTCACCTGTGGGGATTGAACCCTGAGCCTCTGAATCTAAAAGCATGAGTCTCTATATTGCTTGAGCTAAAGACCAGGCAGTAGTAGTCTCATAAATCTTTGTGTGGTCCAGCCACTAGAGGCTGGCAAAACCCCACACTGGTATGAATGTGGGGTACACTCACCTTCCATCTCCGATTTATTTTTTCCTCCCTCTCTACTGGAAGATAAAGGGGAGGTCCCATCCATGCTTTCAGAGAGGGCATAGGGTTGGAGGGAGTATTCTAAAGCATTCCCCCCAAACCAGGGAAACAGTCTTTGTCTGTGCCATGTTTATTCTCTTGTTGTTGTGTTTTTAGAGGAGATTTTATGATGGAAAGTGGAAAAAGTGAAATGAATAGTTTTGCAAAAAAAAAAAAGAAAAGAAAAAAGTTTTTAAAAATGAAATTTCTATGGGGGAGAGAATTTAAAAATGAATAATAAATGCAGTGATTGCACAAACTGTAGTGGTATTAGATGGTTCTTAGAGAAAGGAGTATTTTGTATGTTGAATTATGTGTCTGGGATGGTATTTGGCTCACTTGAACTGGAGGAGGGTGTCCTTGTGGTAACCAACAATTTCTGATTTGAAGAGGCAAGTCCTGTTTTGGAGAAAACCCATGTAATTTACCCAGGACTAGCGCTAGGATTTTGAGCGCCCTAGGCAGATGGCAATTTCGCTGCCCCCTGCGCTGGTCCCGGCTCCGGTGGAGCTGCTGCAGTGGTGCCTGCGGGCGGTCCACCGGAGCCGTCCGAGCAGCCGACCATCTGCAGGCACCACTATGGCAGCTCCACGGAACCTGCCTGCCGCCCCCTCCGGCGGCCCCCTGACCCAGGGAAACCACGGGCTGCCGGCTGCGGCGGCGGCACCCTGACCCAGGGTTAGAGCGCCTCCGCGGCAGCCAGCAGCTCGGGGTTTCCCTGGGCCAGGGGACCCCTTCGGCAGCTCCATGGGAGCTGCCTGCTGCCCCCTCCGGAGGCGCCCTGACCCAGGGGACACCCTGGGCTGCCGGCTGCCATGGCGGCACCCTGACCCCGGCGGGGGGGCCCCTGGTTTGCCTGGCTGCGGCGGCGGCTTCGCTGACCCGGGGGGGGGCGCCTCTGCCGGGCTGCGGCGCGGCTGCACTGACCCCAGGGGTCCCTGACCCGGGGGGGGTGCCTGGGCTGCCCGGCTGCGGTGGCGACCACTGACCCCGGGGGCGGAGGGCGCCCTGGGCTGCCGGGCTGCGGTGGCGGCGCACTGACCAGGTGCTTCCGACCCCGGGGGGGGAGGCGCCCTGGGCTGCCCGAATGTGACGGCGGCGCCCTGACCTGGGGGACACCTTGGGCTGCGGAGGCGGCGCCCTGACCCGGGGGACACCTTGGGCTGCCGGCTGCAGTCAGCTGCTGCCGGCAGCTGCTGCCACCGGCAGCTCAGCCCCTCCAGCAGCAGCGGCTGCAACCATTTAAAAAAATTTTTGGGGGGTGCCAGTTTTTGGTGCCCCCAAATCTTGGCGCCCTAGGCAACCGCCTAGTTCGCCTAAATGGTTGCACTGGCCCTGAATTTGCCCTTCTCTTCCCCACCTCCCCAAATGTTGGAGTGAGTTCCATCCAACAGCACTACCATTCCCCTTCCCCACCCCCTCTCCAGAAATTAGATGGAGGCTCTGTATTTTTCTCCCCTTCACAGGTGCAGTGGTGCCAAAATTGTTGCAGAATTTTAAATCCTGACCTAATGGGGTCTGGGCCAAGCTAGTAAAATGGAAATGGCACATCAGTGGAGCTGCTGAGATCTCAGATTGGCTTTCACCTTTCTTGCCAGATAACCACCCCAAGAGCAGAATAAATGCTTACTTAGAACAAGGCAGAGCTCCCTTCCTTGTCTATCAGCTCACTGATTTCAATGCTTAGTGGAAATGACATTTTAAATACAGAATTTGCCACAGCAGAACCCAATGTAGCCCAGTCTAGTCTGACAATGGCCACTACCAGATCTTCAGAGGAAGGCAGAAACCCCGACGTGTACCTGAAGCTTTGGACAAGTGGGGAGCACCCTCTCCTTGGGAAGGCTGGGGTGTATTGAGTGCATGTTGGGGTAAGAGCCAGGGTGGCATTGGTGGGTTTTTACTAGAGCAGGATTGTTTTCTTCTGGACTGGGGTGGGTGTGTGAATGTCCCATAATGGTGGGGGGAGCTTTCCCAGCCAAGGCTGCACTGTGTCTCTTTGCTGCATATTGTTCATCTGCTGTGTTGGGGTGACTGTAGGAAAGAGGATGGGAACCAGACATTGGTGTCTGAATGTAATAAGTTACTAGATATGGGACTTGAAGATGTCTGTCTTGTCAGGGTGTCTTCTGCGCATTTTGGGTAAAAACAAACTGTATCTCTTCTGTGCTGTTCTTGGGAACTCATTTTCTCCACTCTTCACCCCGAGCTCTGCCAGTGCTCTTCTGTCCCTACCTACAGCTTCAGTTCTGAACTGAGCATATATACTAATCTTCCGCCTTTGCCCAGCACGCCGTTCTGGTCTTTCTGAATGAAGCTAGCATATGGGCATGGAGCTGACAAGGATATAAAGCCTTTGCAGGGATGGGAGGATGTATGTAGGCCCAGTGGGGAGTTCTGCCTTCTAATCTTAGGTGAGCCATTAACTTGCTGTGTATTTTCAGGGAGTGGGGAATGTCTCCACATCTCCTGTACTTCAGTCACCCTTCTCCTCCCATCCCAGCTGGGATGGAGATAAGGTACCCTCCCTCCTTTACCAAATGGGTACTGTCCGAGCTGAGTCTTCCTGGGAAGTTAAATCCCTTTCATCGCCTCTGCTGTTAAGGGAAGTTTCAGGTGCTTTGCAATATTCCCAGCAGTCAGTCTAACTTCCTTCATGGACCTGACAGTACTGGGGATGGAGAGTGGGAACTCCCTGTGGATATCCAAGCTAAAGCACAGGTTGGGGTGGGGAGCAACAGTGCTGGCAGGGAGTCATTCCCCCGCCCTCCACACCACATCAACAGTGGTATCTGTGGATGTGGTATGATGGGGAGAGGAGAAGGTATTGTAGCCAACTGGGGTGGCGCTTCTCGCCACCAAGAATGGGTGTCTGGCTAAGTGCTCCATGACCCTTTGGAGGAGTTCTTGTCTGTCCTCCATCCCCACACCTCTAACTCTGAGGCCTTGCACTGTTTGGCCTGGCGTATCCTTTGCTCCAGTGTTGCTTGCTTTGCTGCTTTTTGGATTGCCCAATAATCATGCAAGAGCTGGGATCTTATTTACTTTTTATATGAATATATATATATATATAAAAAAGAATCCCCCACATAATCCGTCCCAATCCTTATATCAAACGTATCATAGTTCAGAGGGTTGTTCTTGGGGCTGGGAGCTAGGCATTCCTGGGTTCTTTTGATTTCCTGTGACCTTGTGCAAGTTGCTTCTCTGTCCTTTGCCTCCGTTCCCCTGTCTGTACCATGGGGACAATGCCCAGAGGATGCTGGGAGGCTAAATTTAATAATGTGCATATAGAGCTATAGAAGGGCTGAGTATTGCTTCAGAACCAACTCATTTCTTCCCAGATATTTTATAAATTCTTTTCATTGTCACTCTGGCTTTGAACGAGGGACCGTTTTGGCCCTCCTCCAAAAGTCCAGTGTGTACGTTTCTGAGGAGCAGAATCTCTCATCTTCTTGTCTCAACCCTTATTTTTCCATTTGCTACGTAACCTCCCCAGGTCAGTTGTCCAACATCAGATCTGGGCATCCCTGCTGCTCCTAGTCGCCCCTCCCCCACAGTGAGGCAGTTGTGTTGACACTATGTGGTCATATATGCTCATTATAACATGCTATACACTTCCAGGGTTGAGATGGCCCTCATTGGTTTACAAGCAGTGGGGACTTGCTGGTTCCTTCCCCCCTGCCCAACATCTCAAGTCAGGTAACAAAGGAAGATACCAGTTTTTCCAGGGTTGTACCTCTAGCAGTTCTTCTGTCCTTCCCACCTTCTGCTGCCTAGCACAGGATGAAACCCTACAGGACCATCCAAAGTTCTGTCTTAGATGCAGAACTGCATCCAAGACATGCTTTCCACCCTAACAGGACACCTCCATCCGTTAGAGATGTTCCACTCATGTCCCTCAAGGGGGTGCTGTCTGGGATTTTCTGCAGAGACATCATGTTCAGTCTAAGGGGGGTGGAGTGCCCCACTTTTGCCCTTGCTGGCCAATCTAAAACTGGTATGGGGAAGAGGGTATTGAGATATGACTGCAACAGGGAAAATAGTGTGAAAAAGGCAGAGGAAAGAAACAGGGTGATTCCCCAAAGGAGAGCATCAGTAAGAGAAATCAGAGTAATGTGATCTTAAATATTGGCAGTGGTGGGTGATTCAAGAGAAATTAATTTGATGGGGGGGGGGCAATGGCAGGTTAAGTAATTTGAACATTAATCCCTGTATTAACTAAAACCCCATGATGCCCCGATTCAGCAAAGCATTGAAGCACATGCTTAAATCCATCCCTGTTCAGCAAAGCACTTGAAGCATGCACAAAACTTTAAAGCGGATGGTTATGGATCTAAGTACTTTTTTGAATTGGGGCCTCCTACAGGAAACGTATCTTTAAATCCAAGTACATTTTCCACATTATTGCAGTTTTCTTCTTTGCACTTCTGCTAGGACAGTGAAAATAGCTTGGTCAGTATCACTTCCTGGTTTCCCAGGAGTGGCCCTGACTCTTCCAGTGCAGCAGGGGCAGATGGGTTTCCTTGTTGTGGGGGGAGGAAACTTCATTCAAGTTCTGCAAATAAATAAATAAATCTGCCATTATATTTTTTAAAATCTAAATTTTGAAGCTAAACTACTTGCCATGTCCCCCTTCCCTTCTTAACAGTTCAGGATTCTCATTTTTAAAAAAAAAATGTTTGGTGGAAAATTGCAAGTGGTCGTGGGAAGTCTGGGCTTGCCCATCTGCCTCGTCCCTCCACCTCCCCAGGTGCCAAGCTGAGGCCCAGATCCTGCAAACTTTTGCAAGTACTTAACTTTAAGCAGGCAAGTAGTTCCCTTGAGGTCTAAAGGTACTTGGGTGCTTCAAGCTAAGCATGTGCATAAGTCTTTGCAGGATAAGGGCTTTTCTCTTTATCCCAGAGAGAGATTTTGATGTAATTTCTATAATGGTGATGGTCCTGATGCAACCCATGTACCCTCCCTACCCACCCCACACTTGGCATACAGGGTATGGCTACCCTCTAAGCTGGTTGTGTGATCCCAGCTCGAGGAGACATTCACACTGCTTCTTATTGAGCTAACGCACTAAAAACAGAGTGTAACTGTGGCAGTGCGAACTGTGGGACAGGTTAGCCACTCTGGGGTCTCAGACGGGCATGTACTCGGGGCAACTAGCCCATCCTGCGGCTTGTGCCACTATGGCTGGATTCTGTTTTTAGTATGCAAGCGCAATGAGAGCTGGGGTAAGTATGTCCCCTCAGGCTGGGAATCACACAGCCGCAGCCAACTGGAGACACCCAGAGGGGGGAGGTGGTGACTCTTTTTAATTTAAAATAAACCTAAATATCTTGTAACTTTTTTATTTTGAAAAATGCATTTAATTAAAGAATCATGCACGAATGAATTGTATATCTATATATTTTTGTCTTGTAATTTTCATTTTTAAATATAGTGTTTGCGTTTGCTTATTTTAATCCAGTTCCCAGCTGGCTAAACTCTGTCTAGAGTGGATGGATGGGATGCGGGGTGGGGCGATAGGATCCCCCTCCCTTTGGCATTTCCAGCAGAAAAATGGTTTGCTCTGGGTTTGGGGGCGGTTTGTGCTAATTACTCTTGTATTCTTGTACATTTTGTTCTTTCTGCTGCTCTTGAGTATTGTATCGATGCCAGAAATGGGGAGTTAAAGAAAAATATTAACCCCAATAAATTGTTACATTCCAAAGCCTGTTGCCTGCCTTGTGTGTATGTGACTCACTGTGATTTTCAAAGGTGAGTGTTGATGTTTTAACCTGCCAAGGGAAGCAGTGTTCACCCCATCACGAAGTTACTTACAACTAGCTTGGCCAAAGCGCAGGAGAATATACTGCAGATAACAGTGAGGAGTGTTGGAAAATGGACTAGAGGTCTTAACAGGTCTTTTGCTCTTTAATTTTTAAGTAATTGGGGACAGACTAGCAGAGCTGTTAACTTGGCTCTTTAGGTAGTTTCCATATTTAAAAACAAAACAGCAGCAAATACAAACGAAGAACAAAGATAGAGCCAAGCCTCTGGCCAAAAACACAAGAAACTGGACTGCTGCTCTCAGAGGCAGGGGACACAGACAGACACACCGATGTTCTCCTCTGGAGCCATCCATTCACCTGGAATCCCAATGACTGTGGCAACAAGTGACATGCTAACTACCTGGACAAACCTGACGGCTATGTGTTCTTGATACTGGTTCATACGTAGTTCTTGGACTTCAAAATCTATTGTAACTAGAAGAAGAGGAGTTGGAAGCCTCGTGCCCTTTTTCTACTAAAAGCAAAACAACAATCCCAGCATTATGATGTGGGAATGCCCAACTCCTGCCTCCTATTTAAAATGCTTAATGAGAGGCATATTGAAAACCCATCTGGATGTGGGGCAAGGCAAGTCTATTATCATGTTTCCCCTCCCTTTGTCTTCAGTGCTTGCTGCAATTTGGCCTAGAAGAGCCTGTGGGCACCAGATCTGACCACTAAGGCCTGGTCTACACTACATGGTTAGGTCAGCACAAGGCAGCTTACATCAACTTAGTTGTGGATGTGTCTACACTTAAATTTTGTTCCCGCTGATATAAATGCCCCGGTACAGCAACTTAACACCACCATCTCCCTGAGTGGTGGATAGTCAAGGTTGATGTAATTAGGTTGAAGCAATGTCCGTGTAGATACTGTGTTACTTATGTCAACTGTTACTGGGCTTCAGGAACTGGCCCACAATACCCCACAGTGATCACTCTGGTCACCGTTGTGAACTCCGCTTCCCTGGGGCCAGGTGAACAGGAAACTGTTCCTCCTTTTGAAAGCCCCAGAAATTTTTGAAATTCCTTTTCTTGGTTGACTGGCTTGGCAAACACCTAGCAACACTGCATTGTTATGTGCAACTGCCCATAGACAGGAGACAGAAGGTTTTGTACTTCCTGGGTTGGTGGGGAGAAGAGGCAGTGCAGGCACAGCTCCGATCCAGCTGTAGAAATGTTGACATCTATGAGCAGATTGCTTAGAGCATGCAGGAGAAGGGCTAGAAGAGGGACCAGCAGCAATGCCACATGAAAGCCAAGGAGCTGTGGCAGGCGTACCAGAAGGCAAGGGAGGCCATCAATCTGGTGCAGAGGTGCATCCTTGGGAGAGACCCCACACCCGAGACCCCTGTGAATACTTTGGAGGACCCAAGTCACAGGCCCCTGCCATGAACAGTGAAGAGGAGTATGGAGGACAGGCAACCAGGGGATCCAGCTGCACAGTGAGCCAGGATATGTTTTTGACTCCACCACAGTCCAGCCAGTTCTGACAATCGAACCAGAGTGACCCTGGTTCAGAGGCAGGAACCTCTGGTAAGGATGCAGTTTGCTTTGAAAATTACAGAGATGGAACCCCCAAACTAGCAGGGCACATCTGTTGATTTAGTCTTTTATTTATGCTCGAAGAGATAATGAAACAACCAAGAGACATAGAGTTGCTATCCACTTCTCATCCCCCTCTAGAATTAGGCAGAAGGGACCATGCAGAGCAGTTCATTTATACTGTCCAAGATGTCCTGTGAATCCTCCACGGAGCTTGTGATGAAACTGTGATGGAGGCACTCTGCAATCCTCTGCCGAGGGTTTCTGGGGAGCGCTGCCTTATTTCTTCCGCCACTGTAGAACACTTCCACACTACTCAGTGATAACTGCAACAGGCACCATTGCAGTACCTGGGCTAGTAGCATATGTCCCCAAGTGGCATCAGGATGCCAGCAGTAGCTATTCTCTCTGCTTCTTTTACCCTCAGGAGTGAGATACTTGCTAAAATCACCCCTGCCAGGGGACAACAGTGCCACTATTCAGTTCTATTACCCTATACAACTATATTAATAGCTGTGAGCTATCCACCTTCATTTCCCCAATCATCCCCCCAGCCCATAAGCCATATACTCACCATAGCTGGTGCTGTAACTGGCGCAATGTTGTATCAAGCCCAAGAAGGAGTGAGAATGCAGTGCTTACAACTTTTGGGGATCAAGGGGAGTGAGTCCAGTATCCTAAGGTTTAATTTCTGTTGTGAATACACTGACAATGGCACCCCTGTGTGTTTGCAGCTGCTGTTGGTGTGGCCTTTAGGGTCTCCCCCTCCACACCCACAGAACGCCTGAACCAGATAAGGTGGAGAAAGAAGAGGACTCAGGATCATATGTTCTAGGAGATGTAAGTCTATGCTGCATCGGAGGATGACCCTTGCAGACAGCTTGGGGAAGCAAGGAGTGGAGAGGAGAGGGAGATGCACCAGACCATAATGGTGCTTCTCAGGCAGCAAACAGATCCTGCAGATTCTGGTAGACCTGCAGGTCCAAGAATCCCAAGCTTACCTCCCTCTGCAGCCCATAAACAACTCAGTGTTGAGACCTCCTTACACCGCCCCTCTACATTCTACATGGCATCAAGGACCACTGCACTGCCCCTACCAATCCTATCCGGGGGACATTAAAAACAATCACAGCTGCACGTTCACTGACCTGTGAAAGACACGATTGGTGTGTGCACACCTGAAATATAAAATGACAGTTCTTTCCCCTTTGTAAATTGTTCCTTTAATTTAATCAAGTTTTATAAAGTTCTAAATGTTTAATACTTTATACCTGGTTCATGTTACAGAATAAACTTCTATTTTTTGAAACATAATTCATCTTTATTTGTTAACATATGCAGGCTGGTGCTGAGCGTGTCTGACACTCACCAGTTTCCTGTCTCAGAACCCACATCGTTCTCAGACAGTATTACAAGGTGCATTGGCAGTGTTGTTTTACTACACACATAGCACTCATTACAAGATTCATACTGAGCTGCAAAAGAGCAAGGCCAGCTAGAGCACACTACTCTGGCCCCTCATAAAATGGTCTTTCAAAGCTTCCCTGGGCCATACAGCTCTGTGCTGAGCTCTTCTCATAATCTTTGTATCTGGCTGTTCATATTCAGCAGACAGCCATTCACTCGCCCTCCAGCCTGGTGGAAACTTTTCCCCCTTTGCTTCACAGATATTATGCAACACACAGCTGGCAGCTATAATCTTTGGAATTTTTTTTCATTGAGGTCCAGTCTCATAAATAGACAATACCAGCAACCCTTCAGATGACCAAAGGCACATTCAACTGTTCTTCTGCACCTACTGAGCCTGTAGTGCAAACGGTCCTTGGTGCTGTTGAGGTATCTGGTGTACAGCCTTATGAGCCATGGGAGCAAGGGGTAGACTAGGTTTCCCAGGATCACTATAGTATTTCAACATTCCTGATTATAATCCACCAGTTGGAAAAGAAAGTCCCTGATTGTAGCTGTGACGAAGTGGGGGTTTTCTTGGGGTTTTTTGTCTTTTCCAGGGTTTGCATGCACAGGGGGTGGGACTCAATGTACCTGGGTGTTACTGGTTTAACGAGGTGAGGGGAGAGGATTTGTTGTTACAGAGGACGCGGAGAGGGACCCCAGCCCAGAGACACAACCCGTTCTGGCCAGTGGGAAGACAATGGCTGCAGAGAGAGGACCCCGGTGACCTTGTTGACATAAAGAGCCGGTTCAGCCAGAGAAGAGCTGCCAGAGAGGGACTCAGGCCTTCCTGTTTACGACCGCTGTTTACACTGGAGAGAAGACACTATGGACTGAGGCGGGGCTGAGGCGGGATATGCAGAGACGCAGCTGGGAAAGCGGGGGCTCGGGCTGGTGAGGGGCAGCAGGCAGAGCCCACCTGATGCAGGGAGACTGGGATTTGTGCTGGGGTTTTTTTTGGGTTTGGGGAAGAAAAACGGCCCCCCCCCCAGGCCTGAGGCCCTGAGAAGTTTCCTGGCTGTGTTCACCTCTCAATAAACCCTCCTGTTTTACTGCGTGCGAGAAGTTCACTCTGGCTAGAGAGAACAGGGTTGCATCAGCCCTTGGGGGTGAAGAGCCAGGGGTCCAGAGTGCGTGGACTCCCGGAGGGGCCCACGGCAGAGACAGACATGCTAAGGCTCAGAGAGGTGCGGCTCCAGGAGGTGGAGGGGCCTGACCCCGAGAGAGAGTGGACCCCCGAGAAGGGCTGTCTCACTGAAAGGGGCACCCCCCTCGGACCGCACAGGGCCAAGTGTGGGCACGATCTGTGAGTCCGTGACAGTAGCTTTCTGAACAGTCTTGCGTTCTTAAAGATACATGCATCATGCACCTGCACGTTCCCTGACCAGCCCTCAGTGATATCAAGAAAACATCTCTAGTGATCCATCAGTGCTTGCATTACCATAGAAAAATAGCCCTCTCTCTCAATGTACTCTGTGGTTGGTGCTAAAACAGAGATATGTGCGCCATCTGTTGCCCTACCATAGTTCAGGAAGCCCATTGGTGCAAAACCATTCACTGTGTAGTAGGAGGCAATTAATGGCCCTGCACACTTGCATGACATCTGCCCCTGTGATGGATTTCCTGACTGACCTATAGCAATCGTTATTGCAACTTAACACAGTCCAATCACCACTTGCTTCTCAACTGACCGCGTGGCTCTCATTCTGGTGTCTCTGTGCTGGAAGATTGGGGTGAGCTTGGCACACAGATCTAGGAATGTGGCCTTGCACATCCAAAACAACCACCGCTTGTCATCCCAAACTTGCTTGACAATGTGATCCCATCTGTCAGTGCTTGTTTTTTGGGCCCAGAACAATTGCTCCACCATCTGTAGCTGTTCTGTGAGTGCTGCCAACAACCTTGAATGGTTTCTTTCTATGTCCCACTCCCATCATGTTTCCCACAGACCCTCTGGCAGCTCTGCAGATACTGCAGGATCAGGTGCCCTATGCTCACAACACTCATGACAATAGTGCAGAGCTGTGCAGGCTCCATGCTTCTGTCAGAGATGGTGGCCAGTGAGGAGAGGGACACAGGTTTGTGAGGATTTTGAAAAGAGGTATGAAATATTACGGGATGGAGAACACTGCCTTATGGGAAGTTGAATCCATGCTCCCAGTCACCCTGGCATGATTCATTTTGGCCCCATGAGGCATTGCAAAACTTCCCAAACACCCTGCCTTGGATGCAATGAGTTGCACAGTAAGATACCTACCCATGGTGCACTGCACTCTGCATCCATACAAGGAGCACTGTGCACATGCACAAGCCATGTAATAACTGCAGCAGCTGTATGCCAACATAATTTAAGTAGACATAATTTTGTAGTGCAGACATGCCCTCAGTCTGTGTCTTTTCAAATATTACCTTGCACAACCAGATGTAAGAGGATACGTCCTGGTTTGGCAAATCATCCTGGATGACTAGATGCAAGATTTATGTCACAGAGGTGCTTGCCAGATATCTAGATTTTGTAGCACCACTCAGGAGTGAGATAACGCTGGGAGATGTCAGCTTGTGTAGCTTTGGTGGTACTGATAATAGCATTGCCTCTTTCAGTTTCCCAGTTGTGGAGGCAGAGTTTGATCCATATCCCAGGCTTCATCCTTGCTCTTGGACGTAGGTATCAGTCCTGCTTGAGGTTACAAAACATAAAAACACTAGAGGGACTCAAGGGAGAGTAACACCCTCTGGCTGGTTGTTGCCTGGTGCCACAGCTCAGCCAATCCTCTTCAAAGTGGACTTGCCCCATCCCCTTGGAGGAGTACTTGAATCAGTATTCCTGACCTGGGCTCTCTGTTCCTTGTTGGTATTTAAGTACTGATTGCTACCCAGGAGTAACACTTACTTTGGGAATTAAGTGTTATGTAATCTAAGGCTCCGTCTACACTACACCCTGTTCAGTAGAGTGTACTGGACAGGCAACACCACAGTAAAAAGCACGTTGTTCACACAAGGAAAGGCTCTGGCAGGGGAAAATCTGAGCCTTTTCCTTCAGTGCCTCCTCTGCTAGAGCTTTCCCTTCTGCTGGAACCTTTCCCTGTTGCCGGAGTCTCTTCCTGAGGAGGTGAAGGACTCCAGGTGTAGAAGGCAGCAGGACATTATGCTGCTAAAAATAGCAGTGCAGATGGGAGGCACTGCTTGGCCAGTAGAGCAAGTGTAGAGTATGTACTCCGGGTATGTATCTACGCCCTTCAGGGGTGTCTTTACTAGCTTAAGCCATGCCTTACTGTCTGTGCTGCTAGTGCTATGTATACCTGTGCTGGGGGGCGCTGTGTGTATGCACACTATCTGCCACCAAAAGAATCTTGCGGTGTAGATATGCCCTATTTGCTATAAGCCAGGGGTTCTCAAACTGGGGGGGGGTCAGGACCCCTCAGAGGTAGGGTGGGGGGCGAGGTGTGGTGTGTCCTTAAGGGAAGGGGTGGAGTGGGGGTGGCGTATGGGGCAGAGCCGGGGGTCGAGCACCTCCCCAGCACAATGGAAAGTCGGTGTCTGTGGTTAGCAGAGAAATAATGTCTGCTAATTCTGCATAAGTCTTGTAGTGTTCTTTCATAGGTTCCTCAGGGTTTTTCCTAAATGGATTTGGGGAGTTCTGTTGTGCATCTGGAATAGCCCTCTGGCAACACCCAGAAAGATCAGAGCTGCAGGATCATGCCCAAGGTTTCTCTTATAGTTGAAACAGGTTGACAAGCTGACAGTCATCCTCACCATATGGGCTTTGATAAAAAGCAAATGCCCACAGGCCGTGATCCTTATCCAATGAGCCATTCAAAGATAATCCACTTAGTAATAGCCATTCAAACTACCAAGATGGTTTGCGGGTGGTCCACAATGTAGATTCACAAGTTTCAAAGAGAGATGAGGGGAATAAAATTTCTACTTCAGTAGTTTCATCTAAATGCCAACACATCCTTTTTGATCTAGAAACAATTGAGTACAGTAATGTAGCATTACAAGACATGAAAAGGATTTAGTAACTACAAGCTAATTTGGTTACATCGATACACTTCTAACAAGATGTAGGTAAATACAGACAAATACAATTAGCATTTACTCTTGATTATCTACGCAAGTGAATGGGCCTATGTTTACCAGCCCATCTGAGATCCCTTTGTTACTTATACTCAATAAGACAATTGGCCTGACTATATTGCAATGTCTCCTGAGATGCTTTTAAGGTTCATACATAGGTTATTTGGTCTGCTGTTTTCAATCTGACCTGGTTTGCCAGCATCACACCCCCAACACAAAATTGATGCAGAAAGGGGTGTCCCAGACACTGCTGGGTGCATCTTCCCCATTCTTGACAATGCATCTGCACATTTTTGTTCCCTTTAATATGAATTATGTTCCAGCGAAGCAACCTGGAACTGGTTCCTTTAGCTCTATGCTGCCATATGAGAGGTGCGTGATCTCTTAATATGGTGAACCTTCTGTTGTACAAATATAAGGGTATAAGTTGCTTAACAGCCCACACAATTGCATAGCATTCTTTCTCTATTGTTGCGTAATTTTGCTCAGCTGATGTTAGCTTTTTGCTTAAGTATGCTGCAATGATGCTGGCTTTGATGGGACACTTCTGAGAGTGCCAATTCAGGACAAATTGCTTAAAGCAGGGCAGTTACAGCCCAAAGCTGGGGTTCCTTTAATTACTAAGGCACATCAAACCAGCCAAACAGAAGACTTCAGCTTCACCCCACTGACTAACTAGAAGTCATACAAGCAATTCCCTCAGATACTCCAATTCCCTTGTATCACCACCAGCACCACTCCTTATGGGGATGAAAGGTTATGAAAACTAATACCCCCCCAGTAAAAGAAAAAAAGGTTCTCCTGATCTCAAAGGACCAAGTCTCAGACCCAGGTCAATATACAAATCAGGTCTTACCTACAAATCAGGCTGTTGCCAATCCTTTAGAATCTAAAATCTAAAGGTTTATTCATAAATGGAAAAAGATAGAGATGAGAGCAAGAATTGGTTAAATGGAATCAATTACATACAGTAATGGCAATGTTCTTGTTTTGAGGTTGTAGCAGTGATGGAATAAGCTGCAGGTTCAAATCAAGTCTCTGGAGAACATCCCCGGCTTGGATGGGTCATTCAGTCCTTTGTTCAGAGCTTCAGTTTGTAGCAAAGTCCCTCCAGAGGCAAGAAGTAGGGTTGAAGACAAGATGGAGATGAGACAGCTGCCTTTTATATTCTTCAGGTTTAAGAACACCTCTTTTTTTCTTACTGTGGAAAATTAGAGCAAAATAGAATTTGGAGTCACATGGGCAAGTCACATGTCCATGCATGACTTAGTTCTTTATAGGCAGCAGCCATTGCTCACATGCTATATTGAATGTCCCCCAGGTAGACTTCTTACGTGGATTGGAGTCTTTCAAGGTCCATTGTCCATTAAGTGTTTTTGACTGGGCACTTAACTTGCAAATTCCTTTCTCAAGAAGCTGAGCAAATGCTTTACTAAGGGTTTGGCTACACTTGCAGGTGTGCAGCGCTGGGAGTTACAGCTGTCTTCGTACAGCTGTGTAGGGAAAGCGCTGCAGTGTGGCCACATTTGCAGCGGTGTTGGGAGTGGTGCATTATAGGCAGCTATCCCACAGAGCACCTTTTCCCATTCTGGTGCCATGGGTTGTGGGAAGGGGGCGGAGGTGCGTCATTCTGCTCCTGTCCAGACGCCCCGTGATGCCGTGTGCTTCACATCCAAGCAATACGTTTCCATGCCAACGTTTGGCACCACTGACTCCTCAACGGTTTCTGTGCACGCTGATTCTCTGTGGGAACATGGAGCCACCAAACTGCTGAGGGAGAAGCGAGGCAGGACGTTGCGGATGAGTCTCCGACAAGCTAAACATACCACGTGTGGAATCGAGTTTGAAGTCTAATATCTCCTTAAGATCCAGTATGAGGGAGTCCGACGAGAAGCTAGTTCGCGACGAAGTCGCAATGACTACATCAAGAATTCTTGTGGCCAGTTCACCAGAAATTCTCAGTTAACCGCGGATGAAACGCCGCTTTTGGCTTGGAAACAAGCACTGAGGTGTGGGAATAGTCGTCAACGGAAGTCGGATAACGACAGTGGTGCAGAACTTTTGGATGACGAAAAGCACTTTCATGGACTGATAGTGCCTGAGTTGCTCCCCCCTGGGTGGAAGGACCACAAGATTGAGAGCGCCCTGACCAGTGAAGAAGCGGTGGCTATTGAATCTGGATGCAATCCAGACAGCGACAAGATCGGTGGACAGTTGGACAGTGGAGAAGCGACGTTGGAGTCGTGTTGGAGCAAGTTGAGGGCCATTAATCAGCCTCTGAAGAAGAACATGCTGACCTGGGGAACGGACAGGGACGTGTGATGGCTTATGCACAAATAGGGTTCCACTAATGTGGAGGGGAGATAGAGAGACGTCATATGCTATTCGGCACTACCCCACCTACCCTCGAGTAACGTTAATCGGAAGGGGTTATTTCTCCTATAGTCTCCTGCACTTGTGGAATTCACGTGGGCGTTTCATGACAGTAACACATGCGGCATGCGGAAAGGGTCCATAATGCACGGCATACTTCGAGACATGGCCTCGTCAGGAAGCCCGCAGGCCAGGACTTTTTTCCCAGACCGGAAGATCACAGTAGGGGATGTTGAAATGCCCATTGTGATCCTTGGAGACCCCACTTACCCGTTAATGCCATGGCTCATGAAACCATATATAGGGAACCTTGACAGGAGCAAGGACCAGTTCAACTACAGGCTGAGCCGGTGCCGAATGACTGTGGAGTGTGCTTTTGGCCGTTTAAAGGGGTGCTGGTGATCTCTGTATGAGAAGCTCGGCTTGGGGGAAAGCAGCATCCCTGTGGTTATATCTGCGTGCTGTACCCTCCATAATATTTGTGAAGTGTAGGGTGAAACATTCAGTCAGGCATGGACCTCTGAGCTCCAACGCCTGGAGGCTGAATTTGCACAGCCAGAGAGCAGGGCTACTAGAGAGGCCCAGCACAGGGCTGCAAGGATTACGGATGACTTGAGGGAGGAATTTGAGGCTGAAAACCAACAGTAATATTTGGTGCCTTGCATGGGAGTGAAGTGCAGTGGTTACAATGTTAGTAGGAATCTGTGTTTCCTAAGCTGATTTGCAGTGCCTGTTTCTTTCCTGGATTAAAGTGTCTTTTACTTTCTGCAATAAGAAAGACTGTTTTCAAAGCCAAGAATTCATTTATTGAAAAGAAAATTACTTTATTGACAGATACACAACTTTTTGGGAACCTAAAAGGGCAGGGGGGTGGGATGGTGAACTGTACAGTCACAGGTTTGAATATGTCCTGTCTGGAGTGCTGTGCAATGACTGCTGCACTTCAGGATGCCTATACTGCATGATGATGGGAGTTGAGTGCAGAGGGTAAGGGTCGTAGTTCTCAGGGCTGGTTGGTGAACACAGAGGTGTTGGAGGCAGCTGATGGTGGTAAGAACCTGGAAGCTGGGGAAGGGGGTTTTGAGTTGACATTGGGGCACAAGGGAAAAAGCTTTGGGATGGGGTGGGGGCGCGGGTGCGGTAGTGCTCTGTCTGCATGGCTACGAGTGCCCGGATAGAGTCCGCTTAGCACACCAGGATGCTTATCAGCTGCTTTGTGCTTTTCTTCCTGTCCGCTGCGTTTTTCTGGCAGAGACTGCTTTCCCTTTCCCTCCAGTCCTGCACTTTTTGATTCTCTGTGACAGAGTGCTTCATAACTGCTTGCAGCATGTCTTCTTTGCTTTTTCACAGCTTCTTCCGGAGGTTTTGTAGTCTTTGAGACGTTGATAACACGGGCAGCCGAGATCTCAAGGTTGCTTCTGTAAAGGCAAAAAATGCGACACTTAACAGAGGCAGCATTGTTTATACTAGACAGTTATTCCCACACAGTTAAGGAGTTTAACCATCTTCACAATAGCATAATTTTCCCATCCCAAAGAGAGTGCACATAACCCATGGGAGCCCCGAAATGGTGAGTAAGGGGTACTAATGCTTTAGGGCTCTACAGTCCTCGGGGTTTCTGTGCGTTGGGGAAAGCAAACAGCTGCAGGGGGCACCTACACTGAACGCTATCCCAACATTTTCCACAGGAGTTAATCCTGGAAGACATTTCACTGCTGCGGATCACCTGGGAAGCGCGGGAGGGTCTTCTACAGCAATGCGGATTCCGCCCTGACCCCTGTACAGCTTGCCTGTGTGCAGCAACTGTCGCCCCACCCCTCACAGCACAGTGGTGCGGACGCATTAGCCTGACTGGGACAAGGACCACAGTGGCTCTCCCAATAAACTTGCGCAAGCGCATTGCCCACGCTCTGGCTGAGACTTTTGAAGAGATTACCGAGGCTGATTACCGCAATGTGATAGACCACATCAATGCACTAGTCTGCATCTAGGGATGCATTTATGCAGCCCTAACCCTCCCTCCTCTCCCGAAAAATTTCCATCATGAAAATAAAAGCCACTTACTGGGAACCCGCTCCTCTGTTTGTCCTCCACCAAGTACCAGCTGCTGCGACTAGCTACCTTCCTTCTGGTTTGAGAAGAGCTCCTGGCTGCATGCCTCCAGGGACTCTGGGGTGTCTCTCCCCACCCCAGTACCCTCACTCTCGCTTTCCTCCTCCTCCCCCCGCTCTGAAGTGTCCATCGTGGTCCTCAGATTGGTGGTGGGGTCACCCTCAAGTATCGTGTCCAGCTTTTTGTAAAAATGGCAGGTCATGCTGGCAGCGCCGGAGCGGCGGTTTCCCTCGCGGGCTTTGCAATAGGCAGCTCCTTCACTTTAAACCTGCACTGCAGCGCGTCCTGGTCATGGCCCCTTTCCAGCATGGCCCTTGATATCTCCCCATAGGTATCGTAATTCCTACGGCTGGAGTGCAGCTGGGACTGCACAGCTTCCTCCCCCCAAACACTGAAGAGGTCCAGCAACTCGCCATTGCTCCATGCTGGGGCTTGTTTGCCACGTGGAGCCATGGTCACCTGGAAAGATTCACTGATTGCACTCCACACCTGGCTGAGCAAACAGGAAGGGGATTTTTTAAATTCCCGGGGCATTTAAAGGGCAGGTCACGTGAGGCCAGGGCAGTAGAGTTCGAACTGATGAGCAGAGTGGCTGAACAGGCATTCTGGGATACCTCCGAATACCTCCGAGGCCAATAACAGCGCTTTTGGTGGCCACACTGTCGGAGCAGCACTGCATCAGCAACGCTATAGTCGTTATTCCCCAGGCCGAGGTGGAGTACAACCAGCACTGTAGCCAGGGAGATACAGCGCTATATGTGCCTTGCAAGTGTGGACGGTGAGTTAGTTGCAGTGCTGTAAAGCCACTACCAGTGCTGCAACTCTCCAGTGTAGCCAAGTCCTAAGGCTTCTTGGAATCAAACACATTGCGATACAAGTACATAGCCAATATTCATAACTTTAAATACAAAAATGGTACACAAATACAGATAGCATAATCATAACCAGCAAATCATAACCTTTCCATAGACACCTTATATGACAAAATTTGTACAATATTTGCTGCAAATATATAACAGTGGTTGCATCAACAATCTATACGGTTACAGATTCTGTCAATAACGTCACATATGCAATGAGGTGTTTCTTACCATCCTCCCCTTCTTACATGAGCACTGCCTCAAATCCAGTACTGGAAGCATCCAAGCTCTGAAGGAATGGTTTCTCAAAATCAGGGCTGGCTAGGACAGATTCTGTAGATAAAGCTTTCATTTATGCTCTGGAAGCCCTGTTCACAGTCCCCTGTCCACATCACCTTGTCTGGTTTTCCTTTCTTTGTAAGGTCTGTTGTGGGAGCAACAATGTCTCTGAACCCCTTTACAAACCTCCTGTAGTAGTTGGCCAGACCAATAAAGGATTGGACTTGCTTCTTTGTTTTAGGGGCAGGCCAGATTTTAATGGCTTCTGCTTCCAAGGGTTTGGGGCAAACCAGCCTACTGCCCACTCTGTGTCTCTGGTTTGATACCTCTGAGGCTCCCATTTTGCATTTAGAAACTTTAACAGTCACGTTGTCTTCCCTGAGCTTTCGTAACATTCCCCTGTGATTTATGTGATCTCGCCAAGAGCTGCTGAAAATGGCTAGATCATCTAGGTAAGCCCTTACAAGAGATTCCAATCCCTGTAGGACTTCACTTATGAGCCAGGCCATCACAGGCCATTGGGCATATTTACTGCTAATAGTCAAAGATCAATTAATTGCCAAAATTAGGCTATCTCATCATACCATCCCCTCCATAAACTTATCAACTTATCATGAATGTGGCTCCTGAATTCCGTAATCCAAACAGTAAAAACTTTGAATTCATATAGACCAGATTCCACTATGAAAGCAGATTTTTCTCGAGTATCAGCATCTAAGAGAATTTGCCAGTACCCTTGAGTTAAATCCAGTGTGCTTATGAATTTTGCTTCTCCAAGTACATCTAGCAGATCCTCTATTCTGGACATGGCGTAAGAATCAAGTTGAGTGATAGCATTCAGCTTCCTATAATCCACACAAAACCTCAAGGTTTTGTCCTTTTGGGGTACCATCACAATAGGAGATGCCCATGGGCATTTGGAACTAGTAACTATTCTCATTGCTAACATGCTCTCCACCTCTTCCTGAATCTGTTTCTGCATTTCTCCCTTGCCTCAGTAAACCCTGCTAGGAGCTGGGTGGGGACCTGTGGTTTGAATGGAGTGCATCTTCTTGCTAGTTAACCATGGCCGATTTGAGTATGTCTGCCTATGGTGTTTCAATAGAGCTAATATTTCCTTCTTTTGAACTGGAGTTAAACCCTCTTCCAACTCAGTACTTTCAAGCTGTGTCTCCTCTTTGCTCTCTGTAACCATATCAATTAAAGAGACAGACAAAGCAGACAAAGTCTCTTCCTCAGCTCAGCAAATCATATTCACAACTCTATCTATTGACATACACTGTTTGCACAACTCCTCTGCCAATGGGGCTTCCTCACATTATAGGTAACCTCATTAACTCTTTCCACTACCTCCTAGGGTCCATTTCAAATATCTTGCATTTTATTCTTTCTCATGGGATCTAGCATAGGCAATATATCTCCAATTTCAAACGCCCTTTCCTAAGTATGCCTATCATACCAAGCCTTCTGAACTTGCTGGCTTTTCCTAACATTCCGCTGAACCAAATCCATCATGGCTTGTAAATTCTGTTTAAACTGAGACACATACTCCACCACTGGCTGCTCTGTCTCCTCAGGATTGCCTTCCCAAGAATCAGGAATCCTATCAAGGCATCCCCTGACCTGCCTTCCATGCAGTAGCTCAAAGGGAGCAAACCCTGTAGATTCTTGGGATATATTCCTGTGCACATACAGGAAATATGGAAGCAAAATGTCCCAGTCATTTTGGGGCCTACTCACATACATTTTCAGCATAACTTTCAATGTTCCATTGACTCTTTCCACCAGACTATTGGTCTCTGGGTGGTAAGGAGCCATAGGCACCAACTCTGTGGGTCCTCCAGGGCTGGAGCATGCCTGGTGAAAAATTAGTGGGTGCTCTGCACCCACCGGCAGCCAAGCTCCCTCCACCCCTACTTCGCCTCCTCCCCTTCCAAGGGCACTCCATCCCTGCTCCTCCCCTCCCTCCCAGCACTTCCCCCCCTACCCCCACCTAACAGCTGTTTGGCAGCGCTTAGGACTTTATGGGAGGGAGGGGGAGGAGCGGGGACGTGGCATGCTCAGGGGAGGAGGCAGAGAAGAGATGGGGAAGGGGCACGCACTTTGAGAAAGGGGCGGAATGAGGGGCAAGGGCGGGGCCAGGGGCACCCACTGGGCAGAGGGGAAGTCGGCACCTATGTAAGGAGCAGCTTTTCTGTGTTTAACTTCACACATCTCCCATAACCGCTTAAAAACAACAGACATAAATTTTGTCAGACTGTGGTGCGAATTTTATTTTGGAAAATGCATTCTGCTAAAAATAGTAAGCAGTGCTATAGCCACTGTCTTTGCCTCAATATTAAACAATGCTGCTGCCTCAGGGTTATCTGGTAGCAAAATCTACCAAGATAAGAATATATTTCTTTCCATTACTGGAAGGTTTAGAGAGTGGTTCCACAATATCCACAGACACTTTTGCAAATGCCTCCCCGATAATGGATAACAGCTACAGGGGTACCTTACTAGGTTCCTTTGCACTTCTAACGTGAATCACAGCTTCTGCAATAATCTCTTACTGTTTCAAAAAGATGAGGCCAGTAGAAATTTTGCTTTAGCCTGTCACACGTTCTGTCCACTCCCAGGTGCCCTGCAAATGGACCATCATGAGCTAACTTTTCTATATCTCTCTGGTATCACAAGCTGTTTGCAAATACTACCACAAGGATGCTTTTTCCCTGGAGAGATTTACTATAACAAATCATCTTGTATGAAAAATCTGCCTTTCTGTTCCCCAGCTGGGGCTTGAGTCTGAGCATCAGTTCTGACCCTCTCTAATGAAACATCATTTTTCTGCACCATAATAAACTCCTTCTGTATTCCATTCAAGTTCAGAGCCATCTCTGACACATCAGACAAATTCTGAATCGGCACAAGCTGAGACACATTCTCTGTCTATTCACAGTTTCCCTCACTAACATCATGCAGAGTATCTGCATCAGTCATACTTTCCCTGTGACCTGGTCACGATGTTATCCTGATTAAACATAGTTGAAAGATCATTACCAATCAAGATATCAGCAGGTAACAACTCTCTAATATGAACCACCATATCACCTTCAAAACTTTCTCTAGATTCTGGCCAAAGGCACTTTTACAGAAACCTCAAAGAGAGACAATACGTTCACACTCTTATCTTGCAACAAAGCAGTTCCTCTCTGACCAATTCCCCTTTAACTAAAGAAATATCAGATGCAGTGTCTCACTATCCTGTACACATAATTCCACTGACCTTTGCACACTTTATGAATTCCTCATTACCCCTCCACATCTCAGTCCTAATATAATTTGAGGCTATTTTCCTCTTCCACTACCTCATGTGGAATTAAAGTGCTAGCATTAACACCAGCAAGGTTGGTGTTTGTACTCAAAGTGGCAGTGTTGGTGCTTACATGGTTAGCCTCTCTATTCAGAGTAACAGCATTGGAATTTATTATGGGTGCAGATTGTGGGGTGTTTTTAAGGTTTGGACAATTCGGTTTTATATGACCAGGGGTCCCACATTGGTGTCAGATAACCTGTTTCCCCTTAGGGTGAGAGGTTTTATGTTCTGGACTCCCAGTAGTCTTTCTAATAAAGTTGGAGTTCTTCTTTGAGTGATTGGTCATGTGTATTCCACAATAGGTGTGCGTGCTCGCCACATGCACCAGTGCCAGAAGTTTTTCCCCTATCAGTACCCGTAGGGGAGTGCCCCAACAACCCCTGGAGTGGCACCTCCATGGCACAGTAGAAGGGGCGCTGCGCACTCCCCCAACTCTCAGTTCCTTCTTGCCGCCAGTGAAGGTGCTTCAGAACTGCTCTGCTCTAGCTTTGCTGTAGCTCATCTCCGAAACTGCTTGTTCGTTCAGTGTATGGTGCCTGTAGTTAGTTAGTTTTGGTTTAGCTAGAGCGCCCAGGCCAGGGCATGCCCCTGGTTTTAAGTCGTGCAACACTTGTAGGTGATCTATGCCACTGAGTGATTCGCATGCAGACTGTCTATGCTGTTTGGGAGAAACCCATCTCAGCGATCGCTGCAAGATTTGCAAGTCATTTAAGCCTCAGACCAAGAGAGAAAGGGACATTAGGCTCCGGGCCATCCTGATGGAGTCAGCGCTGACCCAGGCTCCAGTGCACCACTCTATGAGTCGGCATCAGGCACCCTGGTGTAGGTGTGCGGCAACCCTCCGGCACCATCGACTAGTTGGCACCACACTCCGTCCATGGGGCATGCCAAGAAAGCTAGGAAGAAGCCTTCTTCACCGCAGCACCAGAGTAAACCTGGGACAGATGCTAGACCCACGTCAGGCAGTCCTCAATCCCCACCGGCCTCTAGGCCTCCGACTCAAGTGGAGTAGCCCGGCCCATTCGGAGCAGGCCTCCCCAGAGGCCCTGCAGGCAGCCCAGGATGTTATGTCCATGCAGGTACCAGGAGCACTGCCGATGTCGGCCCCATGCTCCAGAGGCAAGCCGCCGCTAAGATCTCTGCAGTCGCCCCCGGCTTGATACCAGTCTCGGCCAAGGGAATGTTCCCGACGCCATTAACTGCCCAGAAACCATTCAGAGCAAAGTCCATGTGGATCGCCCTCCACGTCCACCAGGCTGTCTGGTTGGGTTCTGTCTGACTGAGACTCTCAGCACCGCTCCACCTTGAGGAGCAAACACCGACAGGACCGAGGCAGACGTCGCCAAAGGTCTTCATCTTGGAGGGGCTATCACAGCCGATCATGGCACGAATGTCAATGTCGTTCCCATTAAGCGTCCTGCTCCAGACCCCACCACAGCACCCCCTCCGCAGCCCCAGGCATCGATCGCCAGCATCTCACCATCATGGGTCCACCTGTCGGAGCTGATTGCGAAGCAGCTGTTACCGACAGTACCAGTCCTCCACGTCGTGATTGCGGTCCCGTGGTTGGCATTGCTCCTGGCGCCGCCGCTCCTCCTGGTCCAGGGACAGCGGCAGGTCGTATGTCAGCCCAGCCTCCCTTTAAAGTCATCCATCAATGGGTCAGGCCAGCCAGGCCAAACAGCTGGCTCCACTAGTGCCACAGCAGGTGCAGAGGCACTGGGCCCTGTGGACGGTCCAATGGTACCAGTGAGCACCATGGCCCCCGACTCAGCCCCAAGTGGGGGCTCACTCAGTGGCTGGAGTCTCAAGAGGATCATCGGCCTCCCTCTCCAGATCTCCGAAGAAGGAGTCAGTGGGACGTAGATCCTCAGCACTGTACCTGGAGACCGACCAGGTGGTGGACCCTCCAGTACTGGTAGATGCCCAAAGTACCACAGCGGCCTCCTCACCCTCCCCAGTTGAGGCGATTATGGCCCCTCCTCCCTCCGTCCTGCAGGAGGACTTTAGGGCCCACCAAGAACTCTTAAAAAGGGTGGCATCAAGCCTCCACCTCCAAGCAGAGGAGATGGAGGAGCCCTCGGACTCCCTGTTTAATGTGCTGTCTTCCTCAGCACCGGGCAGGGTGGCCTTGCCTCTCCATGAAGGGGTGGCGAAAATTTCAAATGCCCTGTAGCAAACCCCAGCTCATTGGCCCCCATCTCTAAGAGAGCAGAACACAAGTATTTGCCAAGGGGCATGAATACTTATACACCCATCCTGCTCCTAACTCCCTGGTGGTCAAGCAGGTCAACCACAGGGAATGGCAGGGCCAGCCAACCCCTATTCCGAAAAATAAAGATTCAAGGAGGCTGGGCTCTTTTGGAAGGAAAATGTCTTCATCCTCGAGCTTCCAGTGACAGGTGGCAAACCAATCTGTGGGGCTCCCTTCCCAAGTTCGAGAACTCCCTCCAGGAGCACAACAAGAAGAAGTTCTAAGCACTGGTGGAGGAGGATACAGCGGCTGCCAGGGGAACCCCACAGGCAGCTTTGGATGCAGCGGACATGGCCGTGCAGTCCATGGCCTCTGCGGTGTCCAGGAGAAGGGCGTCATGGCGCCTGCTCTCTAGGCTGCACAGCGAGGCGGAGACCTCCCTGCAGGACCTCCCCTTTGACGGCAAAGCTCTGTTTCCAGGACAAACGGTTACAAAGCTGCATGGCCTGAAAGACTCCCACATGACTCTCCAGACTCTGGGTCTCTGCGTTCCAGCTCCGGCTAAACCTAAGTTCAAACCGCAGCAGACTCCCACTCAGGCGACCCACCCAAAACACGAGACCCCTTATAAGAAGTCACAGGACTATAAGAGGTGCCCATAGAGGCAGTCTTGGCCTGCCCCCCAGACTGGGCAAGCAAGCGGGGAAAAGGTGGTTTTGATGGGACGTCCGAGGGCACCCTGCCAGTTCTTATCAGGGATCCACCCTCAATAAAGCTTCCCTTCTCCAATCTGTTGTGTGCTTTCCTCCCAGAGTGGTTGCGGCTGACCTCAGACTGATGGATCCTCGGCACCATCTCCTGGGGCTACACCCTCCAGTTTACTTCCTCCCCACCCAACCACCCCCCAGCCCTGTCCCTCCTGGGGGACCCCTCGCATGAGGCTCTGCTTGAGCAGGAGATGGGGCTGCTCCTGGGCCTAGGAGCGGTGGAAATGGTACCCAGGGAGTTCAAGGGCAAGGGATATTACTCCCGATATTTCCTTATCCCAAAGGCCAAAGGGGGGCTTAGGCCCATCTTGGACCTGTGAGGCCTGAACCAATACATGGTGAAGCTCAAGTTCTTCTTCGAGTGATTGCTCATATCCATTCCAGTTAGGTGTGCATGCTGTGCGTACACGTTCGTCGGAAGATTTTTACCCTAGCAACTCCAGTGGGATGGCAGGTCGCCCCCTGGAGTGGCGCCGCTATGGCGCCTGATATATACTCCTGCCGGCCCGTCCGCTCCTCAGTTCCTTCTTACCGCCGTGTCGGTCGTTGGAACTGTGGAGCGCAGCATAGCTGTCCTCCACTTCCCTAGCTTGTCCTTGTTCACTCATCTCTTGTTGTATATAGTTATCGTTAGAGTATAGAGTAATTAGTTTTATAGTTGTTGATCGGTTATTGTTTATAGTTTAGCGGGCTTGGGCTCTAGCCCTTCCCCGCACCCGGTGCCCGGGCTCATGCCCGGTTCGCCGGGATTCAAACTGTGCTCGGCCTGTAAAAAGCTGATGCCCACGAGCGATCCCCACGACTCCTGCCTAAAGTGCCTTGGGGAATCGCACGTGTCTGAGAAGTGCCGCATTTGTAAGGCCTTTAAGCCGCGGACCAAGAAGGAGAGGGACCATCGTTTAAAGACTCTCCTTATGGACGCGGCTCTTAACCCTCCATCCTCGACACTGAGTGCCGACACCGCCCCTCCGGCACCGGACCGCGCCAGCCCCACGAAGACGCCTCGGCACCGGCCTTCGCCGGTGCAGGGTCCCGACCATAGACTGTCGGCTTCCTCTACACCTGCGAAGCAGGCTCATGTGGACCACCTGGCACCGGCTCCTGCTGCGGCACCGACGCCAGTGGTACCGTCGACTCCAGCCCTGAGAGGTCTGTCGAGTCCGATCTTGGAGAGCTCCCCGGTGAGACCCGTGGTCGAGCTGACGGTCCCCTCTACGCCAGAAACATTCTCTTCAGCCAGGGACCTTATCGCGATGATCGAGTCTGCTCTGCCTCCACCCCCGGCACCGCCGGTGTGGATTCTACAATCTAGAGGCAAGCCTGCAGCCATGAGACCTCCTTCCCTGGATTTGGCGAGCCAGTACTGATCTCCATCAAGGTCCCAGCACTGCTCCCGGTCTCGTGGAAGGTCTCGATCTAGACGCCGCTCGCAGTCCCAGCACCGCTCACCTAGGCGGTACCAGTCGTACTCGTGGCGGAGATCCATCTCACGCCTGGCCCAGTACTCTCAGCACCGCTCCGGCTCCAGTCATCGCTACCGGCACCGAGACTCACACAGCCGCTCTCGCCTTCGGCGTTCCCGATCCCGGTCGACCTCCCGGCACCGAGCTGGTGGCAGGTCCCGGTCTCAATCTCGCCACCATTATGATTCCCGGTACCGGTCCCCGGCACCGAGGAGGTCTTCACCAATGAGGGCGAGGGACCCATACCAGCCTCGTTCGGCCCCCCCCGGCCGTCCTGCCAACTGTCTGTGTCCTCTCAGGCGGACAGTGCATACGCCCCGGACACCGACGTACCTGCTGCCTTGTTCCAGGAACCCCAGCCTCAGGAGCATGGACTGCAGCAGTGGGGGTTCTGGATGCCTTGGGCGTACCATCAAGCCCAAGGCCTTCAGTCGGGTCCCTCATGTTCTAATGTCTCAGAACACAGGGTACCGGAGGCCACGATTTCCCGTCCTCCTCCCCCTCCCACGGAGGAAAGGTTGTCCCAGCCTCAGGACCCCGAGCCCCCTGCGGAGTCGGACGCAGTTCTTCAGGCAGAGTCCTCTGCAGACCTGCACCTGCCTGGTCTCTCCTCTTGAATCTCCCCGGACGAGGCTGTGGCTGGAACCTCATCTACCAGCCCCCCTCCGCTTGACCTCAGGGCGCACCAGGACCTCCTCAGGCGTGTTGCACAGAACATGAACCTGCAGGCTGAGGAGGTCTCAGAGATACAAGACCAGTGGTGGACATATTGTCAGCGGATGCCTCCACTAGGGTTGCCCTTCCGTTCATTAAAACCATTCAAGCCAATCCCACTACCATCTGGCAGTCTCCGGCTTCTGTTCCCCCTGCCGCGTGAGGGGTGGAACGTAAATACATGGTACCCTCAAAGGGGTATGAATACTTGTATGTCCACCCTCCCTCTTGTTCCCTCGTTGTCCAATCTGTGAACGAGAGGGAGCGCCATAGTCAGCAGGCCCCGACCCCAAAATCAAAAGAGGCGAGACGCATGGACTTACTCAGCCGGAAGGTCTACTCTGCGGGGGCCCTCCAGCTCCGTGTGTCCAATCAACAGGCCCTCCTTAGCCGCTACAGCTATAACACCTGGGCCGCAGCGGACAAATTTAAGGAGCTGCTTCCACAGGAAGCACGTCAGGAGTTCTCTGCGATCCTCGACGAGGGCAAAAAGGTTGCGAGAACTTCCCTACAGGCTTCCCTGGATGCCGCGGACTCAGCCGCCTGCACTCTGGCATCTGGCGTTACTATGCACCGTATATCGTGGTTGCAAGTCTCCGGCCTCTCCCCGGAACTCCAATATACCATTCAGGACCTCCCATTTGAGGGCCAAGGGCTGTTTTCTGACAAGACTGACCCTAGGCTGCAAAGCCTGAAGGACAATAGGGTCATTATGTGCTCTTTAGGGATGCATACGCCCGTAACCCAACGCAGGCCCTTCCGGCCGCAGCAGCAACATTGGCCTTACCCCCAACCCCAGCAGAGGCAAGACTTCGCCAGACGGTGAGGCAGGAATGGTTGCCACAGACAATTTGGCAACCCAGGAGGCCAGAACCAGAACCCCTCCAAGCCTTCCTCCGGGCCAAAACCTTCCTTTTGAAGGTGCGCCCGAGGGCATTGTACCAGTCTCTTTGACGGATCCGTCCCCTCCCTTTTCCAACCATCCTTCCCTTTTCCTCCCTGCGTGGTCCCAGCTAACATCGGACCACTGGGTCTTACGCATGTTGGAACTTGGATACCACCTTCAATTTGTTTCAAACCCTCCCTTCCACCCACCTCCTTCGTCTCTCTTCAGGGACCCCTCTCACGAGCAACTCCTCCTACAGGAGGTGCAAGCGCTCCTCGCCAAAGGAGCCATAGAGGAGGTTCCCAAGCTCGAGTGGGGCAAGGGGTTTTATTCCCGCTACTTCCTGATCCCCAAGGCGAAGGGAGGTCTCAGACCTATTCTCGACCTGTGGGAACTCAACAGATACCTAGTAAAGTTGAAGTTCCGTATGGTATTCCTGGGGACCATTATCCCATCCCTGGATCCTGGAGACTGGTATGCTGCCCTTGACATGCAAGATGCCTACTTCCACATAGCCATCTTTCCACTCCACAGGAGGTTCCTTCGGTTCGTGGTCAACCGACAACATTTCCAATTCGCGGTCCTCCCATTCGGCCTATCTACAGCCCCAAGAGTGTTCCCCAAATGTATGGCTGTAGTCGTCGCCCACCTTCACCGCAGTCGCATACACGTATTTCCATACCTAGACGACTGGCTTATCTGGGGGACTTCCGAGGCACAAGTCCTCAGTCACGTCCGCATTGTCAAGAACCTTTTCTTAAGCCTAGGTCTAATGCTCAATGTGGAAAAATCGACGCTAATCCCCACTCAGAGGATAGAGTTTATCAGCGCCACCCTGGATTCCACTCTTACCAAAGCCTCTCTGCCTCTGTTGAGGTTCCAAACTATGGCAGCCATCATACGGAGACTGCAAGCAGGGCCCTTAACCTCAGTGCACACCTGCCTTACCCTCTTGGGCCACATGGCCGCCTGCACGTTCGTAACAAACTACGCAAGGCTCCGCCTAAGACCCCTCCAGTCCTGGCTCAATGCACAATACCGTCCGGCCAGAGATCCTATCGACATGATTGTCACCATTCCCCAGGACGTCTTAGACTCCCTCCAGTGGTGGCTGGATCCTTCTGTGGTGTGTGCGGGGCTCCCGTTCCATCTGCCCCAACCCTCGGTGTCCCTGACAACGGATGCCTCCTCCCTGGGCTGGGGAGCTCACCTCGGGCTCCTGCGAACCCAAGGCCTGTGGTCACATCATGAGCTAGCCCTCCACATCAATGTCCGGGAGTGAGAGTGGTCCACCTTGCTTGTCAGGCTTTCCATCAGCACCTGCAGGGCCGTTGTGTCTTGGTATTCACCGACAACACGACGACCATGTATTATATAAACAAGCAGGGCGGCACGAGGTCTTCTCCCCTGTGTCAAGAGACCTTATGACTCTGGGACTTCTATTCACCTCATCGTGTCCTTTCTCTCGGGGGGTTCGGAACACTCTGGCGGATCATCTCAGCAGATCCTTCCTTTCCCACGAATGGTCCCTTCGCCCGGACGTTGCTCTTTCACTCTTCCGGAGGTGGGGGTTTCCCCAAATGGACCTCTTCGCATCCCGCGGGAACAGGAAATGCCGGATGTTCTGCTCCTTTCAAGGCCTCTCACCGCGTTCGGTGGCGGACGCCTTCCTTGTACCGTGGAGGACGCACCTGCTTTATGCCTTTCCACTGTTTCCGCTCGTCCACAAGGTCCTACTGAAGGTGCGCTGGGACAAGGCCTGCTTGATCATGATAGCTCCAGCGTGGCCCCGACAGCATTGGTACACCATGCTGCTGGATCTTTCCATAGCCGTCCCTGTCCCTCTGCCCCTTCACGTGGACCTGATCACTCAGGACCACGGCAAGCTCCGTCACCCAGACCTTCAGTCGCTCCACCTCACGGCGTGGCTCCTGAGTGGCTGACCCGGTCTGAGCTCCGTTGCTCTACCCCAGTGCAACAGGTGCTCCTGGGTAGCAGGAAGCCTTCCACGAGAGCGCCGTATTCAGCCAAATGAAGCGTTTCACGTGCTGGTACGCGGAATGGAACTTCCTTCCCACCGAGGTCTCCATTGCTGATATCTTAGACTATCTCTGGTCCCTCAAGCAACAGGGCCTAGTGATTTCATCTCTCCAGGTTCATCTGGCGGCCATCTCCACCTTTCACCCAGGAGGGGACGGCCGCTCGGTGTTCTCTCACCCTATGGTGACTAGGTTCCTTAAGGGCCTGGAGCGTCTCTACCCCCAGGTTCGCCGCCCTGCCCCTACCTGGGACCTTAACCTGGTTCTGTCCCAGCTCATGTCCCCTCCATTTGAACCATTATCAACTTGCTCCCTTCTCTACCTCTCATGGAAAACCGCTTTCCTGGTGGCCATCACATCAGCGAGACGAGTCTCGGAGCTTCGGGCCCTCACGGTAGATCCCCCGTATACTGTGTTCCACAGGGACAAGGTGCAGCTGAGGCTGCACCCAGCCTTTCTTCCCAAAGTGGTATCGGTTTTCCATGTTAACCAGGAGATCTTTCTACCTGTCTTCTTCCCAAAACCCATTCGTCTCACAGGGAGCAGCAGCTGCACTCACTGGACGTCCGTAGGGCGCTCGCTTTTTATACAGAGCGAACTAAGCCATTCCGCAGAACCCCCCAACTCTTTGTTGCGGTGGCTGAACATGTCAAGGGGTTACCCATCTCCTTGCAGAGGATTTCCTCCTGGGTAACGTCCTGCATCCGTGCCTGTTATGACTTGGCTCACGCCCCCCCGGGCCACGTGACTGCGCACTCCACCAGGGCTCAGGCCTCATCAGCTGCTTTTCTTGCTCACGTGCCCATTCAGGAAATCTGTCGGGCATACTTTCGCTTCCCACTATGCCCTGGTTCAGCAGTCTAGGGATGACGCAGCCTTCAGCTCCGCCGTGTTGCACTCTGCGACATCTCACTCCGACCCCACTGCCTAGGTAAGGCTTGGGAATCACCTAACTGGAATGGATATGAGCAAGCACTCGAAGAAGAAAAGACGGTTACTTACCTTTGTAACTGTTGTTCTTCGAGATGTGTTGCTCATATCCATTCCACACCCGCCTTCCTTCCCCACTGTCAGAGTAGCCGGCAACAAGGAACTGAGGAGCGGACGGGCTGGCAGGGGTATATATCAGGCGCCATAGCGGTGCCACTCCAGGGGGCGACCTGCCGTCCCACCGGAGTTGCTAGGGTAAAAATCTTCCGACGAACATGAACGTGAACGTGCACGCGCGGCGTGCACACCTAACTGGAATGGATATGAGCAACACATCTCGAAGAACAACAGTTACATAGGTGAGTAACTGTCTTTTCTTCATGGTCTCCCTGGCCTCCATCATCCCCTCCCTGGATCCCAGGGACTGGTATGCTACCCTCGATCTGCAGGACACATACTTCCACATTCATATATTCGAGGGGCACGGGAGCTTCCTCCATTTCACGGTGGGGCAGGAACACTACCAATTTACGGTAGTAAATGTATGTCAGTGGTGGTGGCCTACCTCAGGCGCTGTGGGGTCCAGATCTTCCCCTATCTGGATGACTGGTTGGTCAAGGGCAACTCCCGGTCGCAGGTGCGGGATCACGTGGCACTCCTTCTGTCCAGGTGTGCCACCCTGGGCCTGTTGGTAAATAACAGCAAGTCCACGCTAGTCCCAGTTCAATGCATAGAGTTTATCAGGTCAGCCCTGGACGCCTTGTCAGCCAGAGCCTCCCTCCCACTGAACAAGTCTGAGACCCTGAAGGGGCTCATCAATAGGGTCACAAGGTTTCCAGTGACAATAGCGAGAGCGTGCCTCCAGCTCTTGGGTCACACGTCGGTGTGCACGTATGTGGTCCATCATGTCACACTCAGGATGGGGACCCTCCAGCTCTGGTTGGCCTCGATGTTCTCCCAGGCCAGGGACAGGATGGACAAAGTCCTCACGGTACCTGAGCCAGTGATCACCTCCCGATGGTGATGGTCCTCCCCGAGAAACATGCTCCAAGGGGTCCCATTCAGGGACAGGGCCCCGTCGCTGGAGCTGGTGTCTGACGCCTCAGACCTGGGATGGGGGAACCAGGTGGGGAACGTTCAGATCCAAGTCTGTGGTCGGCTCAGGATCTGACCCTACAAATAAATGTCAAGGAGCTCAGGGTGGTACGGCTGGTGTGCATAGCCTTCCTCTCGCACCTGGAGGGCCAGGTGGTCAGGGTCCTCACGGACAACACGTGTCTCAATGTTCTACATCAACAGGCAAGGTAGGGCCCGATCTTCTGATGCAAAGCCCTCAGGCTGTGGGATTTTTGTTTAGCCCATGACATCTGCCTACAGGCCTTCCATCTGCCGGGCACCCGGAACGTGCAGGCCAATCACTTGAGCAGGACTTCTCCTCTCAGCACAAATGGTCTCTCCACCCAAAGGTGGTGCACAGACTTTTCCAAGTGTGGGGAACTCCCCAGGAGCTTGCAACTCAGCAGAACAGTTGCTGCCCCCGGTTCTGCTCCGGGGCGGGGCTGGGATGTGGCTCGATCTCCGATGCCTTCCTCCTGTCCTGGTCAGGCCAGTTTCTCTATTCCTTTTTCCCATTCCCACTAATCGGCAAGGTCCTGGAAAAGATAAAGATGGACAAGGCCCGGGTCCTTCTGATTGCCCCGGCATGGCCCAGCAGCATTGGTATGGGACCCTCATGGGCCTGGCAGTCGCTCCGCCGTGGCCGTTGTCATCCTGCCCGGACCTGCTCTCCCAGGACCAGGGCCGCTTCCTCCACCCCAACCTGGCAGCACTCCACCTCACGGCATGGCTGCTCAATGGTTACGTCAGGAGGAAAAGACATGCTCAGAAGGGGTTCAGCACATCTTCCTAGAAAGCAGGATGCCCTCCACATGCTGAGCCTACTTGGCAAAGTGGTCTTGGTTTTCTAGATGGGCAGATGAGCTGGGCATTTCCCTGGTGGCCACCCCGATCCATCTTATTCTGGACTACCTCCTTCACCTTAGAGCCCAGGGCCTGGTGCCCTTGTCAGTCAAGGTGCACCTGGCGGCCATATCGGCCTTCCATTAGCTGGTGGAGGGCCACACAGTATTCTCCCATGCTATGACTGACCAATTCCTTAAGAGTTAGATCGCCTCTTCCCGTATGTTAGGCCCCCTGTCCTGCAGTGGGACCTGAACCTGGTGTTGGCCTGTCTCATGGGGCGCCCGTTTGAGCCATTAGCCATGTGCTCCTGGTCACACCTCTCGTGGAAGATGGCCTTCCTGGTTGTGATCACGTCAGCTAGGTGGATCTTGGCGCTCAGGGCCCTGACCTCCAAGCCCCTGTACACGGCATTTCATAAAAATAAGGTCCAGCTCTGCCCACACCCGTCGTTCCTCCCAAAGGTGGTCTCCACCTACCACATGGTCAGGACATTTTTCTGCCAGTCCTCTGCCCCAAGCCCCATGAGTCCAGTGAGGAGCGCCACCTCCACATGCTGGATGTGAGACAGGCTCTGGCTTTCTACCTGGAGCGGACTAAGCTGTTTAGAAAGTCTTCACAACTGTTCATCGCCTTGGCCGAGTGCATGAAAGGTTGGCAGATCTCCAGTCAGCGGCTCTCCAACTGGATCACCTCGTGCATCCGTACCTGTTCTGCTCTGGCGGGTATTCCCCCGCCACCAATTGTGAAGGCGCACTCGACTCAGGCACAGGCCTCGTCAGCTGCCTTTTTGGCCCGTGTCCCCATTCAGGACATTTGTAGGGCCACCACGTGGTCTACAGTTCTCACGTTCACCTCGCATTATGAGATCGTCTTCCAAATCAGGGATGACACCAGGTTCGACAGGGCTGTGCTCCGTCCCGAGAACTTGTGAACTCCTACCCGCCTCCAACAGATATAGCTTGGAATCACCTATTGTGGAATACACATGAGCAATCACTTGAACAAGAAAAGACCGTTACCTTTTCCATAACTGGTGTTCTTCGAGATGTGTTGCTCATGTCTATTTCACATCCCGTCCTCCTTCCCCTCTGTCGGAGTTGTCTGGCAAGAAGGAACTGAGGGTGGGGGGAGCACGCAGTGCCCCTTCTACCTCGCTAGGGAGGCACCACTGCAGGGGTAGCTAGGGCGCTCCCCTAAGGGAACTGCTAGGGGAAAAACTTCTGGCACTGGTGCACGTGGCGAGCACTCACACCCAGAGGCGGCTCCAGGCCCCAGCACGCCAAGCGCATGCTTGGGGCGGCATGCCACGGGGGGCGTTCTGCCGGTTGCCAGGAGGGCGGCAGGCAGGCCGCCTTCGGTGGCATGCCTGCAGAGGGTCCGCTGGTCCCATGTCTCCGGTGGACCTCCTGGAGGCATACCTGCGGAGGGTCTGCTGGTCCCGCGGCTTGCCTGCAGAAGGTCCACCAGAGCCGCGGGACCAGTGACCGGCAGAGCGCCCCCCACGGCATGCTGCCGTGCTTGGGGCAGCGAAATGTCTAGAGCCGCCCCTGTCCACACCTATTGTGGAATAGACATGAGAAACTTATCTCAAAGAACGCCAGTTACGAAAAAGGTAACTGTCTTTTTGGTACACTCTAAAACTCTTTATCCCTTTTAAATTGGGGTGCATAGAGATTACCTTTCCCAGGGTTTATGCCCATCATGAATCCTGTTTTCTATATATTCATCAGCAATTATTTCTGCCTGTAAGACTGAATCAGGTTTCTTATCACAGACTGGTTACAGCGTAGCAGCCCTGTAGTCCACGAAAGCTTATGCTCAAATAAATTTGTTAGTCTCTAAAGTGCCACAAGTAGTCCTGTTCTTTTATCACAGACTGCTACTCTGATTTCTTCAGGAGCCATCTTTAGCAACTTCTCTAGTGTAATTAACAGTTTATCAGTCACCATAAGATCCTGCTTCTGTATTCCACTTTTTAACAAAACCAAGCAATTTATAAGTACATTCCACATAAGTAGCATTATCAGACATTCTGAGATTTATAAATTTCAATCTATAAAACTCAGGACTAATCTTAAACCATTTCAAAATAGTTTATTTTAACTTTCTGTAATGCAAAGCCTCCTCTGCCCCCATTTCATTGAACACTTGCTTTGCTTACCAGTCAGTTTGGTTAGGAGAAACGCCATTTTTTCATCTGTAATTTTCTAGACATCAGACAGAGGCTCAAAGGTGGATAAAAATTCTTCAGAATCTTTATAAATTGGATAGACTTTATCCCAGTCTCTGCTGTTGAGAAGGGGTAAAATTCCTGGCGGTGGCAGCCTCTGTTGCACTCCCAGGACTTGAATTTAGAGTATGGCAGCTTCCATCTGGTTTTGATGTGTTTCTTTCTCAACTTGCGGCTGTTCCATTTGCCTCTTGTGAGCTTTTTTCCTCCATCTCCTCACTTGCTAGCTTCTCCCTCAGTTGAAGGTCTGCCATTTTTTCTTCATGTTCAAGACACTGCTTGTCTGCTATCATCTGCATTCAGATTGCTTCTGCTGCTGCTATTTGATCACATTCCATGAGCAGATCTCTCATCTCCTGATCTGAGATGTTCCCTGTAAGGACTATTTTCTTATCTTTACATACTTTTTAAAGTTCTTTTGTGTTCATAGCCTCATAGGATCGTGACTAACTCATGTCACTAATTTTTAACCCTTAAAACTTCCTCAATATCAAATTTAAATTTTGGATATACCCATCTAGAGCCTAATCTCCAGAGGGTGAAATAGGATATTGAAGATCCATCTTTCACAGGCTCAGGAAAAGCAAAATGTGTTTTATGACCCAATGCTAATCTAACAAATGCAATAGAAGGGATTATATATCATAGAATCATGGGACTGGAAGAGACCTGAAGAGGTCATCTGGTCCAGTCCCTTGCACTCATATGATTGAATCAGTCGGAACAATCAAAGCTCCAGGCTTGTTGCATGGGTCTCTAGTGTGTGGAAGCATATAGAAATTATGACTATCAGCTTTTGCTCTAAGGAGGGGAAAGAAACAAAGTGGCTTCACTGGTCCACTGTCCAAAGAAGTATCACCATTTTGTCCATGAAGGTGGAAAGAGGAGCATGGAATTGGTGGGAGGGAGTGAAGAGGAGAAGGATTTTTCGTTGGGAACAGTTTAGAATGTTAGAATACTTTACCAGACTGTGAGATTGGAGAAGTCATGGGATCACAGGGTCCAAAACATAGGTGCAGCCCTGGAAAAAAATTAGTGGGTGCTTATCACCCAGCGGCAGCCAGCTCCCCCCAGCACCCTCGTCTGCAGGCAGCCACGCCAATCAACTCCTCCCCTTCCCTCCCAGCACCTCCTGCCCTCCATGATCAGCTGTTCTGCGGAGTGCAGGAGAGGCTGGTAAGGAAAGGGAGGAGCGGGGATGGGGCATGCTCGGAGGAGGGGGGCGGACCTGGATGGAAAGAAGTGGGAAAGAGGTGGAGTGGGGCACAGTGGGGGTGGGAAGAGGCAGGGTGGGGGTTTAGGGGAAGGGGGCAGGACCAGGGTTGGAGAAGAGGGTTGAGCACTGCCAGGGCCCAGAGGAAGCTGGCACCTGTGGTCCAGAAACAAAATACTTTGGCTCACCAGCAAAGGTGAACTGCTTAGGAATGAGTCACCCACAGAAATAGCGAATGCTGGAGAATTCAAGCCAATGGCACAATTAGATCCACCATATTGCAGATACTCAACAAGCCCAAAACTACACCACCACCATGATGTGGTGGAAAATATCCACATAATTAACTTTAGACACTTGTTTACTTCCCACCCACTCCCCTCTCTTTTGCTGTTTTCCACTCAGAGCCAATGAGGAACTCAAGCGAGCAGGAGCCAAGAGTTAGACTCTCTCAGGTCACTGTGTTCTGGACTCAGAGGAGCTCTGGGGAGCCAAAGGGAGGCCTGTGCTGTGACAGGAGATGTGGTGGGGTCTCTTGTTCCTGGTGTCTTTGGTAACGTTCTAATTCTGAAGATGGCTGTAGCTCGTAGTTCGATGACATATTCTACAGCCAGACTGCAGGCCTGGCAGCACGAGTCTAACCTCAGTCCAGAGCTGGAGAGCCTGCTGCCTCTACTTTGTACAGTTAAGTAGGTTTGAGGCTTTGGAGAGATGTACTGAAGACTCCACTTTTCCCTTCTCTCATTCTTTCTCTTCTTTTGCCTGGTTCTGGCAGTGCCCCTTCCCTGTGTAATATTTAGTCACTGGTAAGTTCCTTCCCACAGAGGGCACCAAAGCCCTCATTACCTTCCCCTCTGATACAGACTTTGCTATGTGGCTTGCCATGATTTGAGCTGCAGATGTGACCAGCACCCAGGGCTGGTGCAAGGATGTTTCATGCCCTAGGCGAAATTTCCACCTTGCACCCTCCTAGGGTGACCAGACGTCCCGATTTTATCGGGACTGTCCCGACATTTGCTTGTTTTTCCCACCTCCCGACCACTGTTAGGTCGGCACTCTGGACAAACAAGCAAGTCTCCGGAGCCCGGAAGGGCTCGCGCGCTCCCCCGCCCCGACTCTGCCCCCTCCTTCCCCCATTGGATCCCTCCCCAAATCCCCATCCTCTCACTGCCCCATTGGCTCCCTCCCTAAATCCCCACCTCTTGCTAACCACGCCATGCCCAGGAGACGTGGGGCTCGGGTGAGTGAGAGTCCGGCCTGGCCCCAAGCGGGCACGATTCGGGCGCGGTACCTGGAGGGACAGTAGGGGGCGGCCCGCGGGCCAGGGGGCGGCTGTTCTCCCCACCTGGGCAGCAGGAGTCGGGAGCAGCCGCTGCTGCAGCTCCCACTGCCGCGGGGGGAGGAAGCGGCCAAGCACGTGGCGCCCGGGCCCGAACCCCCCGAGCCCGGGCCTGCTGAGGGGACCCAGCAGCGCGCACGCTGCGCCCAGCCCCTGGCCAGTCGCGTCTGGGCTGCCTGCCCAGCTCGTGCAATCCCGCGGCGGAGGCATCGGCAGCCCAGCCCCGTTCGTTCCCCTGCGGGACCCTAGCAGGCTGGGGGGGCTGAGGCCTGCTTCCCCCACTCCGGGGCCGCCCGCGGGATTGCACCAGCTGGGCAGCCAGCCCAGACGCGACTGGCCAGGGGCTGGGCGCGTGCAGCGTGCGCGCTGGGTCCCCGCAGCAGGCGCAGGCTTGGGGGGTTCGTGAGCGCCAGAGCCGCAGCCGCCGAGCTTGGCCAGCGGCCGCTTCCTCCCCCCGCCGCAGTGGGAGCTGCAGCAGCAGCTGCTCCCGATTCCCGCTGCCCAGGTGGGGAGAACAGCCGCCGGCGGGCCACCTCCTGCTCTCTCTCCAGGTACCGCGCCCGAGTCCTGCCTGCTCGGGGCCAGACCAGACTCACACTCACCCCGGCCCCGTGCTCCCCTGAGTCTCCGGGGCCTCCCTCCAGCGGTTGCGCAGGGAGGAGGAATCGGGGGTGGGGGATTTTTTTGTTTGTTTGTTTTGCTCTGCCGCCATGTTTTTCCCCCTCCCCGCGTCCCGATATTTGACTTGGGTGATCTTGTCACCATATGCCCTACCCCCCCCCACACACCTCTGCCCTGAGGCTTGTTCCCCCTTCCACCCTGATGTGCCTTCCACCCTGAAGCATCCTCCTCACACCCCAGCTCACCCCTAAGCTGATTGGTGCAGCAAGCTTGGGAGGTGGGAGAAATCAGGGCTGGCGCTTCCATTTAGGCGACCTAGGCGGTCACCTAGGGCTCCAGGATTTGGGAGGGCAGCATTTTGCTGCCCTCGGCAGCAGGGGATCCTTCCATGCTCTAGGTCAGCGGCAGCAATTCTGCGGCGGGTCCTTCACTCGCTCCGGGACCTGCCGCCGAAGTGCCCCAAAGACCGAGAGCACGGAAGGATCCCCCCCCGCCCCCCACACCGCAGAATTGCCGCCAACGACCGGGAGCGTGGAAGGACCCCTGCCTAGGGTGCCAAAAACCTGGGAGAAGTGAAGTGGCCACTGCGTGCTCAGGGAGGAGGTGGGGCAGGGGTGAGCTGGGACAAGGAGTTCCCCTGTGTGCTGTGCCGCCCCTTACTTGCTGCAGGCAGTCCTCCTTGCTCTCTCCTGCCCCAGCTCCCTCCGCCTAAATGCCAGCGGTGACCAGGGCGGCTGAAGATCCAGCTGCCGTGATCGCTGCCAAAGAAAATGGCACCCCCCCAAATCCTAGCACCTTAGGCAACCCCCTAGGTCACCTAAATGGTTACACCAGCCCTGCCAGCACACCCCACCCCCGCTGGCCCCCTTTTCCTTGTCTCCTGTCAGCATGCCACAGAGGGGGGAAGTAAAAATTGCTTTCTTGCCTTCAGGGCAGCTCAAAGACTAGCTTCGCCCTCCTCAATGCTCCTTTCATAGAATTCATTATCATCAGTCGGCAGAGAGTGATCCAGCAGTGACATGCTCCGTTTCTCATCCCCCAAGTCCCTGAGCTAATCAGGCTCCCTGACTGTGGGCTGGATAGTAACCAGTGGCTAAACTGAAGGGCTGCAGTTGTAGCCAGCAGTGGGTGAGTGGGAGGAGGAGACAGGCCACAGCTGAATTATTTTGAGGGGTTTGAATTGAATACTATAGAAGAAGGGAGGTGTGTGTGAGGGTGTAGGTGTCTGCTGAATAGATTGGGGAGGGACCCAGAATTGATGGAAGGGGTGAACAGGAGAGGGGATTTTTGGTGGGAAGCAGTGTGTGAGGAAGGAAAATGAGGACAAAAGACCAGATTGGGTAGGAAAATAGGGGAAGACCGGAGGAGTGCAATTGGGGGAAATGGTGAGTGGATTGCAGGAGGATGGAGAGGAAGAGAGATCAGGTGGGTGGGGGCAGGGCCCATTCAAGCCAGCCTGGGGAGCCTCTGTGAAATCACATGGTTAGGTCTTCAGCTGCAAGTCCCAGGATTGAACATGCAGCCCTGCACTGAGCATGCAGCAATCTTGTCTGCTCTGCCAGCTGGCAGGGGAATCCAACCCCACCAGGGCAGGGAGAATAAGAAACATGTCCGGAGCGGGGGCGCTGTTTGTAGAGGGTGTTACTGGAAAAGCAGATGGAGGCTTCCTGTCAAACAGAGGGAGGCTGGAAGACTGCTTTGGGCCCTAGTTACGGCTGCAATAATGGGAAGACATTCCTCTTCCCCAGGGGCTCCTGCTGGAGGGCTTTCAGTTAGCGCATAGCAATTCTTTCTCCTCACTGCACACAGCACTGGAACATGAGTGCATCACACTAGTACTGTAGCCCGGCCTTGGTAGGAAGGAGGCCCCCATGAGCTCTTTATGGCTGGAGGTTTGGCAGCATTTGTCTGAACGGCCTCTCAGGAGGGATGAGAGGGAGGGTGGAATCTCACAAAGGAAAGGGAGCAGTGGGGACGGAAGAGGAGAGGGAATATTTGTTAGAGTGCTGCCCAGGGCAAGGGCACTTGGGGCCCCGTGGTTCAGGTGTGCACTGTTTGCTGACAAGTTCAGAGCATGATGTGGCCCTGGCAAGTTACTGTAGTAAAACATTCTTTATAAGCACCGGGTGGATGTGCTTAGATGCATGCGTGTTTGTTTTGAAAGGCTCCAGATTGCGGGAAATCGCACACAACCCAGCATCTCACAATTTAAATACTGGGGGGAGGGGCGGCAGAAACCCCCATGCTATGAACCTTCATGCTTCAGGGCATCACAAACATCTCATCAATTTCTCCTCCTCCCTCAATTTAATTTTTCCTCCATTCTCCATAGCTCCCCCAAGTCACTCTTCCTTCTGTTTGGCCAGCTCACAAGCTGTCTGCTCCTCTGGGGGGATCGTTTCATCGCACACAGTCAGTGGGTCTGCCTGGCAGGAAGGCCAGCTTTGTTGGTTTCTTTCCCCTTGCGCCAATGATCCTGAGCCCAGTTTCCCTCATCTGCCTTTCCTAATACAAAGGCCCCAGTGGAGCTGGCACGCTTGAAAGCTTTGCCCTGTCAGATTCAGCTCTTCCAGAAGAGCTGCCAGTTGAAGACACTGATTGGCCATTAATTACAGATGGGCTTCAGAAAGAAATCCCTTAATCTCCCCCTCTAGATTGAACCTAAAAGCTGGTGTTAAAACAGGCTTCTGTCACCAATCCTGCTTGTCACTTCTCCTTCCCTTCTAAACAGGGGCTGTCTCCTGCTGTTTTCACCCCACTCCACCCCAACAGAAAGGCCAGAAGGGCTGAGACTAAACACAAGGGCCAACCCGTGGAGCTTATTGCTAATAAAGATCTTACAGCATTATTCGCAAGGCTAGGAGGCCGGCCCTGAGAGCCTGGCTAAATGCCAACCTGTATTATCTGCCAAGCTCCATTTTTGCCTTGCAGTTTCAATGGAAAAGTTGTTATATGTATTATAGTAGCACCTTGAGGCTCCAGCTGAGATCAGGGCCCCATATCAACTGTGCTGTACACTCAGAGAAGGACTGTCCCTGCCTTATAGAATCACTGAAGTGTAGGGCTGGAAGGGACCATGAGAGATCATCAAGTCCAACCCCCTGCACTGAGGCAGGACCAAGGAAACCTAGACCATCCCTGACAGGTGTTTAACTAACCTGTTCTTAAAAATCTCTAAGGCTGGGGATTCCACAACCTCCCTTGATAACCTGTTCTGGTTTTTGAATGTTATGATTCCTGATGTCAGATTTGTGTCCATTTATTCTTTTGCGTAGAGATAGTCCAGTTTGGCCAATGTATATGGCAGAGGGGCATTGCTGGCACATATCACGTTGGTAGATGTGCAGGTGAACGAGTCAAAAACCAGTGAGAGAACACTTCAGCCTCTCTAAGCACTCAGTGACAGACTTGAAGGTGGCAATTTTGCAACAAAAAAACTTCAAAAACGGACTCCAAAGAGAGACTACTGAACTTGAATTAATTTGCAAATTAGATACAATTAACTTAGATTTAAACAGAGACTGGGAAAGGTTGGGTCATTACACTAATTGAATCTATTTCCCCATATTAAGTTCTCTTCACACCTTCTATGGGTCATCTCGATATTAACTTCAAAAGTTTTTTTTTTTTTCCTCATCTCAATTGATTGGCCTCTTACAGTTGGCATGGCTACTTCCACTTTTTCATGTTCTCCGTATGTATAAATATCTTCTTTCTGTATGTTCCATTCTGTGCATCCAAAGAAGTGGGCTGTAGCCCACGAAAGCTTATGCTCTAATACATTTGTTAGTCTCTAAGGTGCACAAGTACTCCTGTTGTTGAAGCAAAATAATCATGTCTATCTCTTGCTTCTAATGTATTTAAGAACCTCTTCTTATTACCTGTTATGTCCCTTGCTAGCTGTTACTCATTTTGTGTCTTAGGCTATGTCTATATTACAGCTTCTGTCAGCGGAACTTATGTCGCTGTGAATCGATGTGAATAAACCACCCGCGAGTGACATAAGTTACACTGACATAAGTGCTCGTGTGGACAGCACTATGGTGGCAGGACAGCTTCTCCTATCGACATAGCTACCGCTGCTTGCAGAGGTGGTTTTATTATGCTGACCGGGGAGCTCTCTCCTATCAGCACAGAGTGTCTTCACCATACATGCTGCAACGGCGCAGCTGCATCAGTGCAGTGCTGTATGTGTAGACATGCTCTTAGCCTTTCTGATTGTCTCCACATACTTGTGCTGTTCTTTTGTACTCCTCTTTAGCAATTTGTCCATGTTTCCACTTTTTGTAGGATTCCTTTTTGATTATCAGGTCATTAAAGAGCTCCTCATGGAGCCATTGTGACCTCTTACTATTCTTCCTATCTTTCCTTTGCATGGGGATAGTCTGCAATTGTGCCTTTAATATTATCTCCTTGAGAAACTGCTAGCTCTCCTGAACTCCTTTTCCCTTTAGATTTTCTTCCCATAAGACCTTACCTGACAGTTTTTTGAATTTGTTAAAGTTGCTTTTTTGACGTTTGTTGTCCTCATTCTGCTGCCTTGGGGAGCCTTATAATCTGAATAGACAAAATGGATGACAACAGAAGTATCTCTGTTTTGAGTGTGTGTATAACAGAAGCTCAGAAAGATGAAGGCTTAGGTAAAGGTATTTAAGCTTCTAACTCCCACTGATTTCAATGAAAGTTAAGAGCCTGAATACCTTTGAGGATAGGACAAGGTGACACAGGGAGTCTGTGTCTGACCCAGAAATTGAACCTAAATCTCAGTGTCCCATCCATAGGTGCCACCTTTCCAATCTACAAAGGGGTGCTCAACCCCTGGCTCTGCCCCAGGCCCCATCCCCACTCCACCCCTTCCCCCAAGTCCCCATCCTGCCTCTTCCCACCCCACCCCACCTCCTCCCCCTGAGCACGCGGCATCTTCTCTCCTCCCCCCAGAGCCTCTTGCACACCTCGAGGGAGGCGGAGGTGTGGGTCCGCCGGTGGATGGGCAGGACGCACTGGGGAAAGAGGGAGAGAGGGAGGGCTGAAGCCCTGGAGCGCCCATGGAGTCAGCGCCTATGGTCCCATCCACTGCCTCAATCATGAGACCATCCTTTCTCTCTATCGAGCTATTCCTCATTTTCCTCCTACTTGATACTTGCACAGCATCACTGGGAGGGAGAAGGAGATGCACTTATCTACAGATTTATATAACACACACACATTTGTATGGATATATGTAAAACATTTCTGGTTCCTTCAGAAGGAAAGGCACTCAGATACTGGCACCAGCCTTTAGTGGTTGGAGATGCACTTCATGATTCAATAGCCTTGCAAAAAGACAGGAAACACACTCATCTTAATAGCCTGGTGTTGCAGTGCCTTTTATTATTTTATAATTATTATTAATTACTGTAGTGCCTTGGAGCCCCAGCCGTGGACCAGAACCCCATTGGTGCTAGGTTCTGTACAAAAACAGAGAGATGTGTAACGATGCATCCCTTGGTGGGACACAACTGAGAGTATCAGTTCAGAACAAGTTGCTTAGAGCAGGGCAGTCACAGCCTGAGGTTGGGGTTCCTTCACTGTTAAGGGAAACCAAACCAGCCAAACAGAGAGGACTTCGGTTTTACCCCACTGGCTAACCAGAAGTCATATAAGCAATTCCCTCAGACACGCCAGTTTCCCAGTATCACCAACAGCACCACTCCTTATGGGGATGAATGGTTATGAAAACCAGTACCCCAGTAAAAGAAAAAAGGTTCTCACAGTCCAAAAGATCAAGTCCCACACCCAGGTCAATATACCAGTTAGATCTTACCCACAAATCATGCTGCTGCAAATCCTTTAGAATCTAAAAGTTTATCCATAAAAGAAAGAAATATAGATGAGAGTTAAAATTGATTAAATGGAATTAATTATATACAGTAATGGCAAAGTTCTTGCTTCAAGCTTCTAGCAGTGATGGAATAAACTTCTGGCTTAAGTTAAGTCTCTGAAGTACATCCACAGTTTGGATGGGTCATTCAGTCCTTTGTTTCAGAGCTTCAGTGTAGCAAAGTCCCTCCAGAGGTAAGAAGCAGGATTGAAGACAAAATGGAGAAGATGCAGCTGCCTTTTATAGCCTCTTGCCATGCTGCTTGTGCTTCCTTTGTTTCAAACACAAGCTTCCCAGCACATGGCTTGAACGCCTTAGAGTTCTTTCCATAGGCATGTCCCTGCATGCCTTGCTGAGTCATAGGGCATATCTGCCTTCTCTCAATGAGTCAGTTGTATAGCTGATGGTCCTTAATGGGCTGATGCCAAACTGTCTGGGGTGTCACCCAGAAGCATAGCACAAGTTTGAATACAGACAGTATAGAACCAATGCTTATAACTTTAAATACAAAAATGATACATGCATACAGATAGCATAATCATAACCAGCAAATCATAAACTTTTTGTACACTTTACTTGACCTCCTTTGTACAATATTTAGTGCCACTATAGAGCCTTGGTTGCAACAGTGATCTATACATGTCAATAGCGTAACAAAGTGGTCTCTGCCCACCCCCCCCCAGTGATGTTGCATTAATCTGCAATGATGTTCTGGTGAAACAATTTAGTGTTATTCAGCATTGAAACAATGACAATATAGTCCCGTTACAGCACCTTTCATCAAAAGGCCTCCCACTGCTTTCCAAAGGTAGATGAGATGTTTCATCCCCATTTTACTGATAGGAAAACTGAGGCACCACGACATGAAGTAACTTGCCCTGGGTGAGTGAGAGTTAGTGGCAGACCCCAAGTCACCTGACTCACAGGCCCCAGACCTAGAAATTAGATTGTGCTGCTCTCCCCCTACAGTTAGCCACACCTTTGTATGCAACATGCACTGTCGTGATCAGAACAAAAAGAGCATTTGAATGTTTGTGGAGATTGCATATGCCCCTTCGTATTGAATATTTATTCAAGGGGTTTCGGTCTACGGGATGGTAACTTGGGAACTGAGGTTTGCTCATATGAACAAAGAAGAGTATTTGTGCACAAACAAGTATTTTCTGTTTAAAAAGTGCCATCCTGTCAGTGGGCAGAAACAATACCATGAAGATTTAGCTGGCTAAGCAGATATCATGAGCAGCCAGTAAAAGTGACCAGTACATCAACAATCCCTGGACTGAAAGCTATTCAGTAAATACCTATGGACACCAAATACACTCACAGAAACCAGGATCACTTTGTAAATAGAAAGGAGGGCCAGATTCAGAGCATAACTTGTTTACAGTGAGTAGATCAGCAAAGCTCTAGCCATGCAATAATCGCAGCGTGTATCTTGTTAGCACTGTATTCGCCCTTGCCATGGCTGATGAGACACAGCAGGGCATTTCTCCTCTCTCTTCCATTCTCAAAGCTGCTGGGAATGAGGGGTTGTCTACACTTAACAGTCTGGCTGCTTTAACTGTACCAGTATAGTTAAAGTGACAAATAAAAGCCTAGTGCAGACAATTCTACCAATATAAGAGCTCTTAGACCCGTCTAGCTCATTCCAGTTCAGGAACCACTCAGATATCTTTATAACAGTAACTACATTTATACCAGGGGCTCATACTTGCATAACTATCTTAGCAATATAAATAAATACATCACATCCCTAACAGAGTTATGCTGGTAAAACATTTAAGTGCGGAGCAGGCTTGAGAGAAGAATGCTCTACTGGATTCTTTGCTCCTTCCTGTCACATTTGCTCAGCTCTACATTTAAAATAATGGGCCACGTCAACGGCTGTTGCATATCAGCAAAGCTGCATTGGTGCTTTAGTGATCCATACCAGCTGAGGAGCTGGCCTAGTGATTTTAAAGTATAGTCTCAAGTTTGTTTTAAATCAGGTCTCTCCTGACTATAAATATGTTTTTTCCCTTCCACAACAAGCATGTTATTTCTTGTTTATACAAAAAGAGTAGAGACACTTGATTAAATTAAAAGGTGACTGCTTTAAAACAAAGATTTATTATTATTTTTAACATGTGCCTTAGAATTAGCATGTGGCACTCACTGCTACAGGAAACTAAGGAAATTGCTTAATTAAAATTTCAAAAAGATCAGACATCTCTAAGACAAAAAGCAGCATTTGTAGGGTGATCATATTTTCCAGAGGGAAAACAGGATACTGCACCTGGCTCCCTGAGCCCTTCCATCCCCACCCCATGCGGGGCTTACCCGAGGCCACTGGCCCAAGCCCTGCCTGCCCCACCCTGTAAGGTGGTTGCTGCGCGCTAGAGCCATGTTTCCCCCCTGCACAGGGCTGGCATTGCCCCTCCCCCACACTGCTCTACACCACACTGATCAAATCAGCCAAAGCAAATAGGACAAATACCCACTTTTGCCAAAAGAGTCAGGACAAACCAAACAGGGCTTAAAAAAAGAGACTGTACTGGCCAAAACAGGACATATGGTCCCCCTGAGCATCTTTAGTAACATTAGCTAGGATCTCATGACAAGGGTTATTAACCCTCATGCTTCAGGGCATCACACTCTGATCGTCAGCTGAAGTCAGGATAAAATTACCTATCAGCATTTGAAAATGAAAAATGTTAAGATGCTGGCATCCTTCCTGTCACAAAGTGCTCTCTCAGCTACCCAGTGTGCTCTATACTGCTGTATAGCCCAGTTCTGTCAGCTCACAGTCAAACACACCTAGGCTGTTTTCCTTGCACCATGTGCATCTTTTATTCCTCTGTTCCTCTGCCCTTTTTTTTTTTAACCAAACACCTCGACCATGTAACTGACACTTTCCACATAGCCAGCCTCCCTCCCTAGCACAGCTCAGCTTCTGAGCTACCCCTTGCTTCCTGTTCCTTCTACTCAGATCCTCCCAATGACATCATTAGCCCAGTAGTTACCACACAGGTGCTGGTAATCTCCCAACAGAGTGTTTAATTGCTCACAGTTGAGACTGAAGCCAACCTCATGCTGCAGCAATGTCAGCAATCTGAATGCAGCTGCTAGCACTCTGTTATATTTCCCCTACTACATCCCTGGGCTGTAGATAGATGTGCTACCTGCACCTTGCAGCAGCTGCAACCAGTGCACCTCATGCTTCTCAGCTTCCCTTTTCTGCTAAGGATACACCTTTCATTGCAATGAGTTTTAATACTCAATGAGTGTATACAACCTTTCATTTGGGGGCATCTTCACTCTGCCTTTCTCCTCCTATTTCTATAGTCTAAGCTCCTTTCATCTTGTCTCTTTATTTCCATGTCTCTCTCCCCTTTCTGGCTTTTAACCCTTCCCCCCTAACGTCTTTCCCCCTCTTCTCTTTTACTCACCAGACTTTCCCTTTTCCATCCTGCTTCCCTGCTCCTCCACTCTGCGGTGCTGTGTCTTGCTCTCCCCCTTGTTTTGTCTACTTCTCCATGGTCCCATTCTCCCAATCCTTTCTCCTGCCAGTCTCTTCACTTGACAACTTCATTTCTCTACCCTTCCCCTTGGGATCACAACAACCTCATCTCTTCTATGATAATGGAGGGCTGCAATTTTTGCTTGTTCCATCCCATGAGTGCATTTCCCAGGAGGCATTCTTCTAGGGAGGATGGATTTCCAGAAGCAGAGAGTGTGCCAAAAACCTTGGATAACTATGACTAACTCTCTGCAAATATATCTGAAGGGTGTGAATCCTAAGATATGATTCAGAGATTCAGTATGGCAGGGCCAAAGGAGATCTGGTAGTAATGGAATAAAACAAATGGGATTATAAAGAATAGCAGGAAATAGCTTTTGATAGTGAGAGTTCATCCTGCATTTTGGTAAACCAGGGCCTGGGTTAGGATCTGTGAATACATCCTTGACTCACCACGGGCAAACAGAATCCCTGCCTGGTGGCTCTCATGGGCATAAACCTTCATGCATCAGAGCATAAGCCAGTTGCTGACTGATAAGGTTAGAAAGGAACTTTTCATATGGACTGCCATACGAAATGGGAGTTGGGAAGAAATTTTTCCACAGGTCAGATTGACAAAGTCCCTGGGCAGAGAGGGAGTTTCAGCTTTCTCTGCAGCATGGGACATGGGTCACTTGCAGGTTTAAATTAGAGTAAATGGTGGATTATCTGTAATTTGAAGTCTTTAAACCATGATTTGAGGACTTCAGTAATTCAGACAGAGGTTAGATGTCTGTTACAGGAGTGGGTGGGTGAAGTTCTGTGGCCTGCAATATGCAGAGGAGGTCAGACTAGATGATCACAATGGCTCTTCTGGCTTTAAAGTCCATGAGTCCATAATTGTCTACTGTAGGATTTCTTGCCTCTGGAGCATATGGTCCTGACTGCTGTCTGAGAAGTGGTATTGGCCTAGACAGACATCTGTTTTGAGCTGGTCTGTCAGTTCCTATGGGTATAGTACAGGGTTCTCAAACTCAAATCACCATGAGGGCCTCATCACTGAAAACTTTTTCATATAACAATACAAAAGTATAGTCAAAAATGAAAAAAAAATGAATAGTAATAGAGTCTGCTATTAAAAGTCAACGTATTCACTTTCTAAAAACTGTAATGCGAAAAGTCAGTGCTAATTTTGACAGTCATTTCATTTTTGGCCGCTTAGCTGGAAGCGTTTTGCACCAACCAGAGCAACAATACACCTCTACCCCAATATAATGCGACCTGATATAACACGAATTCAGATATAACATGAAAAAGCAGCACTCTGGGGGGGGACAGGGCTGCACACTCCGGCGGATCAAAGCAAGTTCAATATAATGTGGTTTCACCTATAAAGCGGTAAGATTTTTTGGCTCCTGAGGACAGAGGTAGAGGAATATTAGGTTTGATATCCTGAGACTAAACCAACCTCAGTGTTGCTTGCAAATGGTACCACATTCCATACAAAAAACTACACTAAGAGAACGTTAAGACGGCACAGTTAAGCACGCGTGCCAAAATCAGGATTGCACACACAACTTTTTCTCTGCCCCTTTGAGACTATGTGTTATCATGTTATCTTTTAATTACAGGGTAACGTCCTGTTTCTCATATAATATATACCTTTTTTTCTACACCCTTAAATTGTATAGCATCTTATAATGATTTTTCTACTGACTTTTATTGCGTTGTCACAGTTGCCCAATATATGCTTACTAGCAAAGGACTTGCCACTTAGCCACTCAAGTTTATGGTAAGTAAGAGTGAGGGTGGGCAAATGTGTGTTGTGATGGGAAGCTGTGTTGATTTGTGCCTGGGTTGTGTTATGCTGGGAGATTTTGGTTGATTTGTGTTGGCAGCAAATAAGGGGTGTGTGCTGAGGTGAGGGGCTATCTGTATTTGGATTTGCTGGTTGTGTTGTGTTGGTGGTTGCGCTGATATGTGAGGTAACAGCTAGGCACAGGGGTGTGGCAGTCAGGCCAAATAATCCACCATCTATGAAGTCTCTTTCATACAACCAATGAAACTGTAGCATGAAAATTAGCTGTTGAGTAAGGGTGGTGATTGGTTGAGCTATCTCTGATATCATAATGGTCTAGTACTCTTGACACAGCACAGATACACACCTTTCTGTAGTTGTACACCAATTGTCAAGTCCAAATAGCTGAAAACTTCAAAATTGGTTGGTAACAGACTGCAAACCCCCCACCTCTTCCCACCCCTTCCCCGCCCTCATTCCAACCCCTTCCCCAAAGGTCCTGCCCCAACTCCACCCCCTTCGTGCCCCTATTCCAACCCCTTCCCCAAATCCCCACCCCGGCCCTGCCTCTTCTCCTCCTCCTCCCTGAGCGCACTGTGTCCCTGCTCCTTCCTGGAAAGTCTTAAGCAGGCCGGAAGCACTGGGAGGTAGGCAAAGGAGTGGGAATGCAGCACGCTGGGGTGGGAAGGGAAGGGGACCTTGGCTGCCGGTGGGTGCAGAGCATCCACAAATTTTTCCCTGTGGATGCTCCAGCCCAGGAGCACCCACAGAGTCAGAGCCTATGGTGGGCCACAGGAAATAACTCCACGGGCCATGTGTTTGAGACCCCTGGTATAGTACCATGCAAGAAGCAATCACAGTGATGGAGTGGGTTGCATACAGTAGCTGGAAAGAATTTACTTGTTCTGTAGGGAACAATTCTGCACTAGCCAAGTTCAATACTCTGTTTCCATCTCTTTTGATTCTATGAACACTGACTCTGTGTCATGCTGGCCCTGGGGAGGATTTATGCCTCCACATTCTGCTTATAACCAATAAAACAAGCCTGGGCACTTACTGATTGTGGTACTAGAAGATGTAGACTTTGATATTTTATGTCCACTGTTAGAGCTGTTTTCACTCCCTCTGCCAACTGGAAGAATATTTCCTGCTGTTACTGAGTGGCACTTAAAATCAGTTTCATTTGGTTTCCATCCATCTCTTCTCTCTGCTTTAGTTCTTCATTTGTATACCGGAATAGTGGTGATATCAGCCTGTCAAGGAGGGGAAGTGTGTATGTTCATGGCCCATAACAGGCTTGGTTATTAACAGTAACTGCTACAAGAGACTCTATCAAGGAGAAAGAAACCATGGGTACTGAGCATGTTGTTTAGATCCACTGTAAATAGATGGTTGTTTTTTATTTCTCATACAGAAAAAACATCTCACTCCTTCTCTGGGTGACTTAAGTCTTAAGCACAAGAGCAGAGTGCCTCCTTCTGCCAGTTTGATGGCTACCAATATCTGAATAGGCTCTTTTGATGAAAAAAATCACTTGGATAAATTGCCTGAAAGCTTTGTACCTACTGCTTCTATTGTGCTTGCAGAGAGGGGAGAATGGAAATAGGCGGTACCGGGACAGGAAAAGTATGTGTAGCTTTGCATAAGTCAAACACTACGGTGCAAAGCACTTTAAATCATACTTAATGTAAAGGATACTTATAAGGAGAACATTAACACAGGGTTATTACTCTCAAGATAGCAGCAGATTTCCTTGTACTTCCGAATAAAAACTTGTCACTCTGGTATTCTCTGTTAAGTTGCCCTAAGCTCTGCTCACTATGCTCTCTCTTTCACAGGGGTTAGAGAAAATACTTATTAATGTAGGTCTTGTCTGTACTTCCCTGACCTCTGGCTAATACAGGTCTATTCTCTATAGTATATTCTCCAGTGCTCGATTCAATTCATTTTTAAATGAGTCAAGTCACTGGGGTAGGATCCACAAAGTTACTTAAGTGCCTATGTCTGGGATATTGATGCCTAAGTCACAGTTTTACTCTCCGCTATGTCCACAAAATCCTGCCAAACACGGTAGGCACCTAAACTCACTCTGCGCCTTCATTTGCAGGGTAAAAGTTCCCTAGGCGCTTAAGTTTCTGCCTCTGGATATGTGCACTGCTGCCTCACACTAGCTGTCTGAGTGCCTATGTCCTCCCTAGGCCCCAGAGCGATTCACATACTGAGGGAAGACAGGTATTCAGCTACCTAAGTTGCACAGGGCTCAGTCTAGTAGGGGTGCTGCTTACCAGATCCAGTCCCATTCAAGAAGAGGAGTAGGAGGAGGTAGTGCTGCCCACTTAATAGTTTAGCCCAGTGTTTAGAGCACTCACCTGGGATACAGGAGACCCAAGTTCAATTCCCCCTGTCTGCCAGAGAAGGAGATGGGAGACCTTCCTGTTTGCTCAGCCAGCTGTGGAGTGCAATCAATCAATCACTGACCACGCCTCCACACCCCAAACGAGCCCCAGCATGGAACACTTGCAAGTTGCAGGACCTCACCAGTGTTTGGGGTGAGGAAGCTGTCATTAGTTCTCTAGGGTCTCGGTAGCGTACACGCCACCCCACAGGTGTTGGCCCCCAGCCACCGGGGATAGAGTGGTAAGAACCAAGATGCTGGAGAAGACCAGGAGATAAGAGCAAATCACAAAAGTGGAGGACAGAGCAGAGAACTTGGCGTGGCACGTACGGAGTACGCACTTAGAGTATCCCTTGCCTGCATGGCTATGAATGCTGTCCACATACAGTTCCGTTGGCGCACCAGGAGGCTTATCAACTGCTTTGTGCTATTTTCTTGTGCCATATCACTCCTGCGCTCTATGTTTCCTCCACTGATGCATTTTCTACTCTCCAGTCCTTGCAGCATCTTATTCTCTCTGGCATACTGATTCATAACTGCTTTCACCAAATCTCTTTGCTTTTTCTTGGTTCCTCATCTCAAGTTCTGTAGTCTTTCAGCAGGCTGTGATAGGGCCGGCCAGAGGATTCAAGGACACTTAAAAAAAAGAAATAGAAACCTTTATTACAGAGGCTGCATTGTTTATAATCACAGTGAAGGAGTTGAGACTATATTGTAGCATCATTTACACATAGCAACATAGCACAGAGAGTCCACAGCAGCAAGACATGGGCAGTAATGGGAATGAGTGATTAATGAAGCCATGTTGCTGCCGCGGCTCACCTGGGAAGGGGAGCTGTTTGAGTCAGGGCTCCATGGGTTTCTGTGCATTGGGGAAAGCAGAGAGCAGCTGGGGGGGACCTGCACTGAACACTATCCTACATTTTCCACAGGATTTTATCCTGCAGATATCGTCTGCTGCGTGGTTACCTGGGAAGAGCGGAAGGGTCTTCTAGCACAAAGTGGTCATTCTGCTCTACAGTCCACATAATGCATTGCCTGTGTGTGGCTAAGCAATAGTATCCTCCACTCCCTCTAGTGCAAGGTGGCAAGCTGGACGTGGCTTAGACTGGAACATGGACCAATCATTCTCTCCCTCTAATGCAACTCGCACTTGCACACCTCTCTGACAAAACATATCGAAGAATATCACGATGCCAAACACTGGTATCCTCCTCATGTGTAGAACACATCAAATGGGCTAGTCCACATCTAGCGATGCTGTAGGCGCCATAACCCCACCCTCCGATACATCGCCAAAACAGTCATCCAAAATAAAGATCTGCTTACCGGGAACCCACTCTCTGCTTCTCTTCACCAACAGCTAATCCAGCTGCTGTGACTGACTAGCTTCCTCCTGGCTTGAGAAAGCTCCGCTGATGCCTCCTGGGACTCCGGAACGGTGTCTCCCACCACCTCAGTAGCCTCACTCTCAGTTTCCTCTAACCACCCCCTCCCTCCTCTGAACTGTCCATCGTGGTCCTCAGATTGGCAGTGGGGTCACCCCCAAGTATCGCATCCAGCTCCTTTTAAAAACGGCAGGTCGTGGGGGCAGCACCTGAGCAGCAGTTTCCCTCATGGCTTTGCAATAGGCACTCTGAAGCTCCTCTTTACTTAACCCTGCACTGTACCACATCCCGTTCATGGCCCCTTTCCAGCATGGACTTTGATATCTGCCATTAGGTATCATAATTTCTCGGCTGGGCACAGCTGTGACTGTACAT